>NC_138823.1:610000-863620 GCF_965183815.1 Platalea leucorodia | reverse complement strand
CGCTCATCGCCGCGCTGCCCCGCCCCCCCGCCGCTCCGCCTTCCCATTGGCCGGCGCGGCCCCGCCCCGCCTCCCCATTGGCTCACCCCCCTTCCGCATCCCTCCTCGCCATTGGTCCTCTCCGCCGCCCGTCACGACGCCGGTAGAGGCGGGGGCGGGGAGGCCCGCGGGGGACGCTGGGAGTTGTAGTCCCGCCGCCTCTCGCCCCTCCCATTGGCCGGGGCGGGGCGGGGGGGCGGGGCGGTTGCCAAGGTTACAAAGGCCGTGGCGGGCGGGGGGCGCCCTACGGTGGCCGGGAGGCGGCGGGGGCCGGCGGCGCGGACGGGCCCGGGCCCAGCATGGGCGACCGCGGCGCGGCCACGGCAACCGGGGGGGGCGGCGGCGGCGGCCCGGCGGCGGCGGGGGGGGGGCAGCGGGGCGGCAGCAGGGCCCCGGCCCCGGGCAGGGCGACGGCGGCGATGACCCCGACGGGGATTTCAGGTAACGGCCCCGGTGCCCCCCCCGTGTCCCCGTCCCTTCCCGGTCCCTCTGGCGACACCGCGGGGCCCTCCCCGGCCGGGCGCCGCTTCCCCGGGCGGCGGGGGGGGTCCCAGCGCCCCGCTCCGTGTCCCTGCCCCCCCCCCCCCCCCCCCGCCACCCCCGGGGACCGGGACCCCCCCCAGCCCCTTCCCGGGGGCTCCCCCGGGGACCGGGACCCCCCTTGTCCCCCGGGGGGGGGGGCTGTCTGCTGTCCCTGGGGGGGGGTCCCCACGTCCCCCGGGGACCGGGACCCCCCCTTGTCCCCTGTTTGGGGTCCCCTGCTCTTCGGGGGGGTCCCCATGTCCCCTGCTTTGGGGTCCCCCTTGTCCCCTGCTTGGGGTCCCGTCCCCTGTCCTGGGGGGGGGGGGGTCCCTCCATCTCCTGCCTCTGGTTGAGGTCCCCTGCCTTTGGGGGGGGGGTGTCCCCACATCCCCTGTTTTGGGGTCCCCTTGTCCCCTGGTTGGGGTCCTCCTTGTCCTTTGCCCCAGCTTGGGGTCCCCCCGGCCCATGGTTGAGGTCCCCTGCCCCTGGGGGGGGTCCCATCCCCTGGGGACCCCAATCCAGGTGACCTAAACCCCCCCAGGAGCCCTCCCCCCCCCCCCCCGCCATGGCTGGGCAGGGGGGGGTCCAGCTCCCCCCAGGGGGGGAGCGAGGGGCTGTGGGGGTCGTGGGTGAGCTGCCTGCCCGCTGCCTGCTGCTGCCTGCCCACTGCCTGCCCGCTGCCGCGTCCCGAAACAGAGCTGCAGCCCCCCAGCCCCGTACCCCCCTCTCCCGGGGCGCGGCGGGGGCAGGATCGGTCCCTGACCCCCCCATATCTTATCCGGGGCGAGGGCTGCGGCACCCGGGGACTCTGGACCCGGCCCTGCCTGCGCTGCCTGCCCTGCCTGCAACTCTGGGCTCTGCCCAACCCTGGAACCGCTTGAACGTGCTGGGACGCCCCTGTCCCCTCCTGGGGGGCGGCAGTCGTGTCCCCAAGGACTGGGGGGGCTCCTGGCTGGCACCCGCTGCCCCCCCCGTGCTGCCTGCCCCTGCCCGCCCCGGGGCTGCCCTCCTGCCCGCTGCCTGCCTGCACCCCAACTCCGCGTCCCCCCCGGGCTTTCCCACCCGCGTCCCCGCTGTCCCCAAACGCCGCCGGGGTCCCCAGGGCGGCCCTGGCTGCCCGCGTCCCCCCCCAAACACCGCCCGCGTCCCCCCCGTCTCGTCCCCAGGTGTCACAAGGTGCAGGATTCTCTGCTCAGCTCGGCCAGCGGCTACAGCAACTACCGGGGCATCCTCAACTGGTGTGTGGTCATGCTGGTGAGTCGGGGCCCTGCGCCGGGACGGCCGCCCCGGCAGCGCGGCGGCGGCTTTGCCGCCAGAACCGGCGCGGTGACGGCCGATCCCTCGGCGTGGCTTTAATTCAATTAGCGGGTGAAAGCGAGCAGAAGGGACTCGGCCGCGGCCGGCGCGCCGATTAACTCGTGCCGACGGTGCCCGCTCACCGACGCGGCACCTGGTGCCACCGCGGCTGTCGCCGGCCTCTGGGCTTCCCAGGGGAGGAGGCGCGAAGCCCCCCGGGGGCAGCCACGGTTTCGTGGCCGGTGGCAACCGTCCGTGGGCCGGCACGTGACTCACCGTGCCGTGTGCCGCAACCCTTGCACAGCCTCGTGGCACCGGTGACGCAAGAGTGTCCCTGAGCCGTGCCCGGGGACGCGGGGACCGGCCCCCCCTTCCCCCCCCGTCGCCTCACCCATCTCCTCCTTCCTCCGCCAGATCCTGAGCAACGCTCGGCTCTTCCTGGAGAACCTCATCAAGTGAGCGGGGTCCCGCGGCGGGGACACGCGGACCTGGGGGTCCCCACGGCGGGGACACGGACCCTGGGGGTCCCCTCGGGGGGGGGACACGGACCTGAGGGTCCCTCGGGGGGGGACACGGACCCTGGGGGTCCCCTCGGGGGGGGACACGGACCCCGTTCCCCCGCCAACGTCCATCCCCACGCTGCCTGGGGCGGCTCTGCCACCCCGGCGTGGGGCTGGGTCTGTCATGGTCCCCAGTGTGGGGCTTGGGGGGCCATAATTGTCCCCAGTATGGGGCTGGGGGGTGTCATTGTCCCCAGTATGGGGCTGGGGGGTGTCATTGTCCCCAGTATGGGGCTGGGGGGGTGATCATGGTCCCCAGTGTGGGGCTTGGGGGGCCATAATTGTCCCCAGTATGGGGCTGGGGGTCTGTCATGGTCCCCAGTGTGGGGCTGGGGGGCCATAATTGTCCCCAGTATGGGGCTGGGGGGGTGATCATGGTCCTCAGTGTGGGGCTGGGGGGCCATAATTGTCCCCAGTATGGGGCTGGGGGGTGTCATTGTCCCCAGTATGGGGCTGGGGGTCTGTCATGGTCCCCAGTGTGGGGCTGGGGGTGCCATCGATCCCTGGGATCCCACTGGAGGGGTCCCTGGGGCCGCTGGGGATTTGGGGTGGGACCAGGGACCCCCGTGGGGTGACACCGGTGGCTACGGGAGCCCCCAGCCCGCGGTGGGGTCCCGGAGGCCGTGGGTGTCCGGAGGGGCCCCCCCCGGCCGCTGAGGACCCCCCCGCCCCGCGCAGGTACGGCATCCTGGTGGACCCCATCCAGGTGGTCTCCCTCTTCCTCAAGGACCCCTACAGCTGGCCCTCCCTCTGCCTGCTCATCGGTGAGTGCCCCCCGCCGCCGCGGCCCCCGGCCCCGCCGCGGGGCCCCGTCCTGGCAGCCCTGACCCCGTCCTCCTCTCCCCGCAGCAGCCAACGTCTTCGTCGTGGTGACCCTGGCCCTGGAGAGATGGCTGGCAGCGGTGAGCGCCGGGGGACCCCTCCCTGGGCTTGGGGTCTCCCCCCCCCGCCCCAATTTCACGCCCCCCACCCCAATTTCACGCCCCCCGCCCCACAGGGCTCCCTCTCGGAGGCCGCGGGGGCCGCCCTGCACAACCTCAACCTCTTGGCCGTCCTCTGCTTCCCCGCCGGCGTCGTCCTCGCCATCACCTCCATCACCCCAGGTGGGCAAACGGGGGCCAGGCTGGGCCCGGGGGGGGGTCCAGGATCGGGCCCTGCCCCCTCCCCCCCTCACCGCCCCCTCTCTCCCCGCAGTGGGGGCTGCCTTCACCCTGGCCGTCTACACCGTCCTCTTCCTCAAGCTCTTCTCCTTCAAGGACGTCAATAAGTGGTGTCGGGAGAGGAGGGAAGCCAAAAAAGCCCCCCCGGCCTCCGGGGACGGCTCGGCCGCAGGTACGGCACCGGGGCGGCGGCGGGGGGGGGGACGGGGGACGCGGGGCTCCCCCCGCCCGGGGGGCTCACGGCTCCGCTCCCCTCTCCCAGCTGCCGGGGCCAAGAACGCCAACGGGGACGTGGGGAAGAACGGCGTCGCCTACCCGGACAACCTCACCTACGGCGGTAAGCGCGGGCCTGGGGGGGTCCCCGGACCCTGGGGGGGTCCCCAGAGCCGTGGGGGTCCCTGGAGCCGCTGGGGGGGTCCCCGGCCCTGCAGCCACGCGCCCCCTCCCCGCAGATCTCTACTACTTTGTCTTCGCGCCCACCCTCTGCTACGAGCTGAACTTTCCCCGCTCCCCCCGCGTCCGCAAGCGCTTCCTCCTCCGGCGCCTCTTCGAGATGGTGAGGGCTGGGGGGGTCCTGGGGGGTCTGGGGGGGTCCGGGGTCCTGCTGGGATCCAGGGGGTCCCACTGGGGGGGGCTGGGGTCCTGCTGGGGCTGGGGTCCTGTAAAGGGGGGTTCAGGGGGTCCTGCTGGGGCTGGGGGGGGGCTGGGGTCCTGCTGGGATCCAGGGGGGCCTGATGGGGGGGGTCCCGAGGGGCCCTGCTGGGAGGATCTGGGGGGGTCCTTCAGGGGCTGGGGTCCTGCTGGGGGGGGTTCCAGGGGGTCTTGCTGAGGCTGGGGTCTGGGGGGGTCCTGGGGGGTCCGGGGGGGGGCTGGGGTCCTGCTGGGATCCAGGCGGTCCTGGGGGGGTCCAGGGGGGCCTGCAAAGGGGGGTCCCAAGGGGCCCTGCTGGGGCTGGGGTCCTGCGGGGGGGGGGGGGGGGGTGTGTGTTTGGGCTCGGGGCCAGTGGGAGCCTTGTGGCTGGAGCCCTGGCCTCTGCCTTCACGGGGTGGGGGGGTCCCCGGGGTGGGGGGGTCCCCGGGGTGGGGGGGCTGGGTGCCCCCCGCTGATGGCTGCCTCTCTCTTCCAGCTGTTCTTCATCCAGCTGCTGGTGGGGCTGATCCAGCAGGTACGGGGGCGCGGGGGGGGGACGGGGGGTGGGGGGCCCCCTCCCGGGCAGGGCCCCCCCTCCCCGGGCAGGGCCCCGCACCCGCTCCAGCCGCCTCCTCTCTTCCAGTGGATGGTGCCCACGATCCAGAACTCCATGAAGCCGTTTCGGGTGAGTGAGGGGGCCCCTCCCGGCGCTTGGGGGTCCCCCAGGGACCGGTGATTTGGTGGGGGGGGGCAGAGGCCCCCCCCAGCCTGCCCTCAGTGGGGCAGAGGGTGCTCGGTGCCGGGATCTGGCCAGGCCGCCGCCGTGCCGCAGCCGCCCCTGCCCTCTTCCCGGGCTGGCACGGGCGCCGCGGGCCAGGGCTGACGGCGGCCGCTGCCTTGCAGGACATGGATTATTCCCGGATCATGGAGCGGCTCCTGAAGCTGGCCGTGAGTACCCCCGCCGTCCCCGCTGCCCACGGGTGGGGGGCAGCCAGGACCCCCCCCGACGGCCTCCCCCTCCCCCCCGCAGGTCCCCAACCACCTCATCTGGCTCATCTTCTTCTACTGGTTCTTCCACTCCTGCCTGAACGTGATGGCCGAAGTGACGCGCTTCGGCGACCGGGAGTTTTACAGGGACTGGTGGTGAGCGGCGGCGGCGGGGGGACGGCGCTGCCCCCTGGGCCCCTCCTGCCCCCGGGCCGGGGGTCCCTGCGCCGGGGGGGGAGCGGGGACGCGGCTGACGGCCCCGCTCTCCGCAGGAACTCCGAGTCGGTGACCTATTTCTGGCAGAACTGGAACATCCCCGTGCACAAGTGGTGTCTCAGGTACGCGGGGGTCGCGGCGGCGGCGGCGGGGGGGACCCGTCCCCGGCTCCTCGCCCCCCGGCTCCCCGGGGGCTGCCGCCGCTCTGCGCCAACGCCCCGCTGCTTCTCAGGCACTTCTACAAGCCCATGCTGAAGCGGGGGCTCAGCAAGTGGACGGCCCAGACCGCCGTTTTCCTGGGCTCTGCCTTCTTCCACGAGGTGAGCGCTGCCCCCGGCTCCCCCCGGCCCCTGCCTGGCGCTGCCGGCGCTGCCGGCCGGGGCTGGCGCTGAGGCCGTCTCCCCCCAGTACCTGGTGAGCGTCCCCCTGAAGATGTTCCGGCTCTGGGCCTTCATGGGGATGGCGATGCAGGTAAGCGGAGCCCTGGCCGACCCCGGCGGGGTCCTGCGGCCCCGGGGCTCGGGGCGCGGCCCCGGCCTTTGCCGGCGGCGGGGCTGACGCTGCCGCCCTCCCCTCCAGATCCCGCTGGCCTGGTTCGTCTCCAAGTTCCTCAGGGGCAACTACGGGAACGCGGCCGTCTGGATCTGCCTGATCATCGGCCAGCCCATCGTCGTCCTGATGTACGTGCACGACTACTACGTGCTCAACTACGAAGGCAACCAGTGAGGCGGAGGGGGCCGCCCGCCCTCCCCGGTGCCCCACGGGCCCCGGGACTGTGCCGGTGCCGCGGTGCCGTCGCCTCTGCGTGGGGAACAGCCGGCGGGCGCCACGTCCTCGCGAACTCACCGTCGGATCAATGCAATAGCCGCCGGGGCGGGAGGGTGCCCGTGCTGCCCTGGGGGCTGCGGGGCCTGGGCTGAGCCTGCCTGGCCTCCGGCAACCGGCCTCCGGCCCCGCAGCCCCCAGCTGGAAGCGGAGCCTCCTCTCCCTTACGGCACTTTAAAGGACCGGGACCGGCCCTGGCGGGGTCTCGCCCCGGCACAATCCCTGCCCGCAGCTCCGGGCCCTGCCTGCTCCGTCCCGGGGCCGCTGCCCACGCAGGCAGCTGCCCGCGGCGGCCCTGCCGCTGCCTGCTGGCCTTGCTCTGGTCCCGCTCAGCCACTTTTTAACCCTTCCGGATCGCATCTGTCAAAAACTTCAGTGATTAAAGTGTCTTCTTTTTCCACGCCGGGCCTCAGCGCTGTCCCTGCCTCCCCGCCCCGGCCTTCGCCCCCCGCGGGGGCTGGGGAACCCAGTTTGGGGGGAAAGCAGCTGGGACAAACTGGGCAAACTGGAGGGAGCGATGGAGCTTCGACCCAACCGGGAGCAGGGCAGGGACCTCTGCGCAACCCGCCCCGGTGTTTCACCGCCCCCGTTGTGCCACCGGCGCCCACCCGCTGCCGGCGTCCCCACCCGAGAAGCAGCGGCGGCCCCCGCTCCGTCCTGTTAGGGACATAGAAAATAAATTTTATTATTCATTTTAGATTTCTACACTGTAGTTGTGTCACTAACCACGATCCTCAGGAGAAGAATGCAGCTACCGCCGTCCCCCCACACAGACACAACAGCGCTCGGCCTCGGTCCGGCGCCAGAGAGGGTGAAAGTGTTACTGCACAGAGAAAAAAAAAAACCAAAACCCTACATTTTTGCTCTTTTTTTCCATACTTAACAAAAAAAAACAAAAAAAAAAAACCCCCAAAAAAATTCCGGAGTGCCCGGTTTCTGCCTCCGGGCAGGGGCGGGCGGCCGGAGCCCGCGGCGCTGGCGGGGCAGGCAGGCGGGCAGAAGGCAGGCGCGGCACCGGCCTCGGCGCTGCGGGAAGCCGGCGGGCGAGAGGTTGAGTTCAGGGCTGGACGCCGGCTGCGGCGGGGACCGGCGAGCCCAAAGCGTTGGGCGAGGAGATGACGGGCGACGCGGCCAGGCCGCCGATGGGCTGGGAGGCGGACATCGAGGTAATACCTGCGCCGGAGAGAGCGAGGGGGTCGGCGGGAGAGCTCGGCGCGGGCCCGGAGCCCCCCGAGACCCCCGCGGGCTCGAGCGCTCACCTGCCAACATACTGGAGGAGCTGACAGGCGTGTTACTGGCGGAGAGGCCAGCCGGGGCGCCGATCCTCGCCGGGTCTTTCGCTATGGGATCTGGGGGGCAGAGGGGAAGGGAAGAGGCGTCAGCGAGGGCTCCCCGCGAGACGGGGACGGATGGGCACGGGGGGGGCAGCCGGCGAGGACGGAGCTGCGCCGCGGGCGCTGCCCGCACCCAAAAGGCCGAGGAGAACCCGTCGGGGCGGTGACCGGTGCCGGCAGCAGCGAGGAGGAGGCGGGGGGAGGCAGGGAGGGCGCGGCGGCCGCCGGGGCGGGCAGCGGCGCGGGCGGACGTACAGAAGTAGGGGTGCTCCATGGCGTCCCGGGCAGTGAGGCGTGTCTGGTGGTCGTAGCGCAGCAGCTTGTCGAGGAAGTCGAGGGCCTCGGTGCTCACCAGGTGCTGGTTCTCGCTGTGCACGAAGCGCTCCCACCGCTTCCGCGAGTGTCTGCGAGGAGGAGGAGGAGGAGGAGGGGGAGAGCTGCATCAGCACCGCACCCGGGCTCGCCTCCCACGCTGCCCGCCCCGCGCCCGGACGCGGGACGCCGCGGCCGGTACGGGCAGCACCGGGCCAGTTGTCGGCTCCGGGAGGAGGGAGGATTTGGGGAGGGAGGGCAGCACCGCCCGCGCCCCGCGGCACCCGCCGCGGCTCCCCACCTGCCGAGGATGTCGTTGAAGCGGGGATCCAGCTCGATGTTGTACTTGTCGATGTAGTCGTACAGGTCCTCCGTCCCCAGCACTTTCGCGATGCGCACGAGCTGCCAAAAGGGCGGAGAAGCCGCAACGCTGAGGGCGATGGCGCAGACGGGGGCGGGGGGGAGTTCCTGCCAGCCCAGCCGCGGGTCCCGGCTCCCCCCGCCGCGTCCCTCGCTCCCCCGGCGAGGACGCAGCTCAGCAGAGCTTCGTGGCCGGGGAGGGACGCGTTCCCGGCCCTCTCCGCGCTGGAAAGCGGAGGCAAGGCCTCGCAGCCCTTCCCCGGGGCGGCGGGAAGCCGTGCGGAGGCGTGCCCGTGCTCCCAGACAGGTGCCCGAGATGCTCCAGGGCCGGAATTCCAGCGCTGGAGCGGAGCCTGGTTTTCCCTCCTGACCCCGCGGGCGGCTGCAGCGGGGAGCCCAGCTCCCACAGACGCAGGTCGCGGCAGGCCCTTCGGCGGGGCGGCCGCCTGCGCGCCCTGCCCGAGCTCACGGGAGAGACACAGCTGGGGAGCCCCTCTCCGCTGTCGCCGGCCGGCTCCGGAGCCGCGGCCCACGAACCCCACCGCGGCAGCACCATCGGTTTGGAGTGACCGAAATGGAGCTGCGCCTCAGGGAGCGTCTGCGGGATGGGGGAGCCTCAGGGAGGGTCTGCGGGGCGCGGGGAGGGAGGGTCTGTGGGATGGGAGCGGGCAGGGAGGGTCTGCGGGGTGCAGGGAGGGTCTGCGGGGTGCGGGCAGGGAGGGTCTGCGGGGTGCAGGGAGGGTCTGCGGGGTGCAGGCAGGGAGGGTCTGCGGGATGGGAGCGGGCAGGGAGGGTCTGCGGGGCGCGGGGAGGGTCTGCAGGGCGTGGGGAGGGTCTGCGGGGTACGGGGAGGCTCTGTGGGATGGGGGAGCGGGCAGAGAGGGTCTGCGGGGTGCGGGCAGGGAGGGTCTGTGGGATGGGAGTGGGCAGGGAGGGTCTGCGGGGTGCGGGGAGGGTCTGCGGGGTGCGGGCAGGGAGGGTCTGCGGGATGGGGGAGCGGGCAGGGAGGGTCTGCGGGGTGCGGGGAGGGTCTGTGGGGTGCAGGGAGGGGGCAGGGAGAGTCTGCGGGGCGCGGGGAGGGTCTGTGGGGTGCAGGGAGGGGGCAGGGAGGGTCTGCGGGGCGCGGGGAGGGTCTGCGGGACAGGAGCGGGCAGCGGGCTGCCCTGGAGCTCACTTGGTCGTAGTTGTCGTGTCCGTGGAAGAAGGGCTCTTTCCGGAAGATCATGCTGGCCAGCATGCAGCCTAAACTCCACATGTCTAAGCTGTAGTCATACATCTGGAAGAGCCGAGGAGAGGGGGGGGGAGGTCAGGGAGGCCCCGGGAGCCACCGGCTGCTGCGACGGCGCGGGAGGGGGGACGCGCCCCGAGCCCCCTCCAAGCGGATGGCGGGCAGCTCCGCGCTCCGCTTGGCCCAGGACCGTCTCCGACACAGGCGCCGGGTTCAGAGCCTGAACCACGCGTGGTCTCGTCGGTCACGGGCAGAAAAGCTAGACGCCGACCCGCCGCGAGCTGCCGCCTCAAGGAGGCTGGCAGAGAGTCTCCTTTATTCACGCCTTCCCCGATTACTTCACCCCTCGGCGCAGGTTACGCCGATCACTCCGGAGCCTTTCCAGCCCGCGGGAGCCGTAGCGGGGCTGTCGCTCTCCCGCTTGCGTACAGCCGCGGGTTGTAACCCGCCGGGCAGGTGCCTGGGCGCAGGAAAGCCCGGGGCTGCACGGCAGCGCGACGCCAGCCTGCGTCTCCCCAGCCATCGGCACGCGGGGCTGGGCCTGGCCGGTATATACCTGGTAATCTACCAAGAGCTCCGGTCCCTTGAAGTACCGCGAGGCCACCCGCACGTTGTACTCCTGGCCGGGGTGGTAGAACTCCGCCAGCCCCCAGTCGATCAGGCGCAGCTGGAGGAGAAGGAGAGAGACCGCATCGGTACCGGCACCTGCAACCCCGCAGCTCTCCGCTGCAGCGGTGCCGTGCCGCCGCGGCGGCCACGTCGGAGCCAAGGCGGGGAGAGGTGGCAGGGGCATCTCGGGGGGTGACGGCATGGCGCAGGCGGTCCGGCGCGGCGTCCTCCCTCCTCACGGCACCGCTGATGCTGCCCCGGCACCCTCGCCCGGTGCGGGGGCCCACCCCGCCCGCCCCCACGCCGCCGCCTGCTTCGGCCTCGGGTTCTGCGGGGATTTCACCCCATTTTTCGGCTCTTTTATCGAACTCAGCGGGACGCCTTGGAACTCGGGGGCCCTGCAGCCCTCCCCAGTGTGGCTCGTTAAACCCGCAGATGCCGCACACTCTGCGGTCCATCGGCCAGCTCATTAACACCGACCAACGCCGGGCCTAGCGCCGACCTGCGCAGCGCTGCCTTCCACTCCGGCAGCAAACCATTGAGAATTACCCTCTAATCACGGCTTGCCAGCAGCTCTATACCCACCACAGAGAAAACGCACCTAAGCCACGTTTCCCTGGTTGGCTTATGCCAGAAATCTTACTAAAATCGAGGTGCGGGACATCTACCGTCCTCAACGAGCCTCTCCAATGGTCTCTGTAATAACCTGGGGAGAAGGACAGCCACGCCTGCGGGCACAACGCAACGCAGGACATCTACCATCGCAGGGCGATGCCGGGCTGCGGTGACGGGGAAGATTTCAAAGGGCGCGGTGCTCAAAGGGCACGGGGGCGTTCGGCCCCTTCCCCTCCGGTAACGCAGGCGGTCACCGGCCGCCAGCGGCTTTGCCCGTGCCGGGCAGCCACCCCAGCCTCCCGCCGGCCGAGCAGGCGCCTTTTGAAGTCCTTTTTTCATTTGAGGCCCCAGCTGGGCAGTCGCTACGGAGGTGCTAGAAGAAATCTAAAGTTACATTTACAAGCCGAAGTTGCCGCCATCCAGGTGGCAAATAAAAGGAGTTTACTGGGCGCAGGTGCGGGTTTTACGGCCACCTGCATTTCCAAACAAAAACGGCTGCGATTTCAGCCCCCTCCCCGCGCCGGGGCCTGCAGGGCCCAGAGCTAACGAGGGCCCGAAGGCAAGGCTCTCCCGCCTGGACACGGCCTCGGGAGCGCTGGTGCTGCCGAGACGGGCAGGACCGCGCGGCGTTAACTGCGCCGGGGAGGTTTCGCTGTCGAAACCGCAACTGTCCGCAGCAGCGAAACGCGGGCTAAGCCTGCGCTGGCCTGCGGGAACAGGCGTGAAAGCGAAGCGCCGGGTGGCTTTGCCAACGATAAGGCTCTCGGCCAGGAGCTGAGCGGCTGGGAGAAGAGCTCACGGCCCCTGCGCAGCCCTGCCTGGGCGGGGAGAGCGGGAGCTGGCGCAGCAGGACGGACCCTCTCCGCTCCGAGAGGCAGAGAGAAGCAGCCCGGCGCTGCCCCGCGGCGTTCCCCTTATCCCCAGGGAGCCGGATCCGGGGCCTCGCCCTACCTTTCTGTGCTCGTGGTCGATCATGACGTTGTGCGGCTTGACGTCTCGATGCATGACCCCCATGCTGTGACAGTAGTCCAGCGCCTGCGGACAGAATGGGCGCCGTCAGAAAGCCTCCCTGCGCGCGATGAGGCAGCAGGATCAGGCAGAGGGCCCGCAGCCGGAGGCGGCAGGGCCGGTGGTGACGGACAGACCCAGAGGCTCTTCTGGGACAGAGCCAGCCGCCTCGGGCAGCCCCTGCTTCGGTGCCGCCTGCCCTAAAAGCTAAGGGGCACGGAGGCGTTCCCCAGGGATCTCCAGACCTCGGCCCTGCACCGTCGCCTCTAGCGCGGACCCTCCCCGGCGTCCAGCATGCACCGTCACCTCCGGTCTGCGAGGAGACCGCTAAAATCCCACGGCGCGGGTCCGACCGCCGCAGAGCCGCGCGCCGGGCTCGGCCCCCCGGTGCGACCCCTTGAAACCCAGCCCAAGCCCAAGAGCCGGAGCGTGACCGAGCGGCGGCGAGGGGCCAAACCCCACCTCCCTCTGCAGCCCCAGCGGAGGGGACGTCGCGCCAAAGGAGACCTCGCTCGTCTCCCGGCAGTGCCTGCTCCAGCGGAAGCCCTGCAGTCGATCCCGGCCCGTCTCTGCCGGCCGGGATGGCTGGGATAGGCAAGGAGCGCGCTGGGAAAGGGTTTCAGTGCCCCGGGGCCCCCGGCTGACCGCCCGAGCAGGCTCCGGCACGGCCCCGCAGCTTGCAACCAAAGCCACTTTCAACACCCGGTCCCAGCGGAGGCAGAAATCTTGCAAGAGGAAGCCGGGGAGATAAATACGATGGCTTCTGCTCCTCAAGGACACGGTGACCTTGCGCTCTGAGCCGCTCGCTAGCGCGCTCCGCAGCCACCTGCCTCTCAGCCTCCCCTCGTGCGGTGGCCCAAGAAGCCATCCCACGTGGCCGGCCGGGCAACGGTCCAGCAGGGCTCGGTTGCCAAATGGACTCCAGTCGCCACCTCCCGCTCCCACGGGCAGGCGCCCCGGGGCAGGCTCGGCAGCCACGGTCTCCTGGGCGAGGAGCTTCTCAGGGGCTGGATTTCCCAGCCGCCCCAGGAGCTTACCTTTAGGATTTCGTACATGTAGAACCGTATGTCAAAATCGGATAGCGTCTGGTACAATTGCTGAAAGAAGACAAGAAGCAGGTTAACAAAACACAGCGTTGTTTATCCGCCGCTCCGGGCTCCTCGCGGAGGCACCAACCGCCGGCGCTGGCGCGGAACGGACGCTGGCAGAGCCACAGCTCGGGTGCAGAGGCACCAACCGGCCAGATGGCACCTGGGCAGCCTCGTACCGGCTTCGTACCCCAATTTCCCCACCCGGGAACGGCCAGCGCACCCCGGGGAGGAGCCGGGCTGACCAACCCTCGGAGCGTGCGTGCGCCCTCCCTGCTTCCGCCCGGGAGGGGACCAGGGAGCTCCGAGACCCCGCTCAGACCCAGCGCCTGGGAGGACCCCGTTTCCCACCCTGAGGACAGGGGATGAGGATGAGCGAGCGATTCCCCGAGACGGCCCCAAGACAAGCCTTGGGGACGAGAATCGGGTGGGACAAGGGCGCCATCAGGCCTTGCAGCCTTAATTACTCACTGAAAACAGAACCGAGCAGCCGCGGGCAGAGCGGCTGCTGGTTTACTAACGCCTACCGCCCGGCTCGATAACCCGCCTCATCTCCTTCCACCCAGCCCAGGCTCCAGGGACAGGAGGCTCAGCTAATCCACCGTTGCAGCCGGCAAATTGGCCAACAGCAGATTGCGAATACAAGCCCACGATGGCCAACTGCTGCAGCAGCGTGGCCAAGAGGAGACTCGGAGATCCACCGGGATAGCCCCAAGCACCAGCACCGTACCCCTGGCTCTTCCCTTAACTGTAAAACGTAGAAAAGAGCAGCCGCCCGCAGCCCCAGATCCCCTGAGACAGCAAAGCTGGCCATTTCTGAGACACCGCGTGCCTCTGAAGTGCAGGACCCTTCCCTCCCCACCACGAGACAGCGTCGGAGCGGGTCGGGAATCCCCCCGGTAGCCAGGGCGCGACGCCGGCTCTGCAGCAGAGCTCTCCCCCACGCCCCACACCATCACCGGGTTCAGGAGGCGTCTGCGACGATGGTGGCGGTCGCTCACCTTGAAGTCCGTGTTGTTGACATGCTCGAAGACCAGGGCAGGCGTCCGAGACTGCAGGACAGCGGCATCGGTTGGCGAGACAGAAAGAGAAGAGAGAGGTTTAGTCTTCCTCAAGGCGGGAGAGCGAAGCCCGGTGTCCACGCTGCCCTGCATCCGCCTCCCGCCCCCGCCGCCCCGGGCCCTGCCGGTACCGCAGCACAGACGGCGGCGCGAGCCGCCCTCAGGAGCGCTGCCCAGCACCCAGCTTCATCCATCATCCAGCAGCAGCCCTGGCTCACCGGGGAGGTCCCGGTTGAGCGGAGGTTGGCAAATGTGACGGCCCATCTACGAGAAGGGCTGGAAGGAGGATCGGGGGATCTACAGGGCTGTCAGCCTCACCTCGGTGCCGGGGAAGGTGACGGAGCAGATCACTCCGAGTGCCATCACGCGGCACGTGCGGGACAACCAGGGGATCGGGCCCCGTCAGTGTGGGTTTGTGAAAGGCAGGTCTTGCTTGACCGACCTGATCGCCCTCCATGACACGGTGACCCTTGGTGGGTGAGGGGAAGGCTGTGGATGGTGTTGACCTGGACTTCAGAAGAGCCTTTGACACCGTTTCCCACACCATTCTCCTGGAGAAACCGGCTGCTCAGGGCTTGGACAGGCGTACGCTTCGCTGGGTAAAAAACCGGCTGGGTGGCCGGGCCCAGAGTGGGGGCGAATGGGCTTAAACCCAGTTGGTGGCCGGTCACCAGTGGTGTCCCCAGGGCTCAGTGCTGGGGCCGGTCCTGTTTAAGATCTTTATCGATGATCTGGACGGGGGATCGAGGGCACCACGTTGGGCGGGAGCGTTGATCTGCTGGGGGCAGGAGGCTCTGCAGAGGGCCCTGGCCAGGCCGGGTCGATGGGCCCAGGCCCCGGGGTGAGGGTCAGCAAGGCTCAGGGCCGGGTCCTGCCCTGGGGGCACAGCAACCCCAGGCACCGCTGCAGGCGTGGGGAGGAGCGGCTGGGAGCTGCCCGGCGGGAAAGGGCCTGGGGGTGCTGGTCGACAGCCGCTGGACATGAGCCAGCAGTGTGCCCAGGTGGCCAAGAGGGCCAGTGGCACCCTGGCTTGTATCAGGAATGGTGTGGCCAGCAGGAGCAGGGCAGGGATGGTGCCCCTGCGCTGGGCACTGGGGAGGCCGCCCCTCAGGTGCTGTGCTCAGCGCTGGGCCCCGCACCCCAAGGCGGCCATGGAGGGGCTGGAGCGTGGCCAGAGCAGGGCAGCGAGGCTGGGGCAGGGGCTGGAGCACAAGGCTGGGGAGGAGCGGCTGGGGGAGCTGGGGGGGCTCAGCCTGGAGAAGAGGAGGCTGAGGGGAGCCCTCATCGCTCTCTGCAACGGCCTGAAAGGAGGCTGGAGCCGGGGGGGTCGGTCTCTGCTCCCCAGGAACAAGCGATGGGACGAGAGGGAACGACCTCAAGCTGCGCCAGGGCAGGGTTGGGTTGGGTATTGGGAAAAACTTCTTCCCCCAAAGGGCTGTCAGGGCCTGGCCCAGGCTGCCCAGGGCAGGGGCTGGGTCCCCATCCCTGGGGGGATTTAAAACCCAGAGAGACGCGGTGCTTGGGGACATGGGTTAGTGGTGGGCTTGGCAGCGCTGAGTGAACGGCTGGACTCGATGATCTTAAAGGTCTTTTCCAACCTAAACAATTCGATGATTCTAGGATCTTTACACCACCACGTACGCACCTGCTTTGTGCATCACCCATCCCAGGGACCAGATCGACGCACCCACCTCTGGGTGCCGAACGGGACCCAGCAAAGCCGGCTCAGGGCGAGGCAGGAAAAGCAAGGCAGCTCTTGAGGTCTGGCTGATAACAGCGGTGCCTGCCGGCTTCGCGAGAGCGAGCTACGGTTACACCCTGGACGGGGCTCCCGCCTCAGCCCCATCTCACCAAGGCTTCACGGAAACTCCGGCAGAAAGGCCCCGGCCACCGCGGCCCCGGCCACCGCACCCCTCCCAGGCTTCCCAAGCTGCCGCAGCCGGGACGCGTTGTCGGAGACCCCGAAGTTGGAGGAGGCGGACGCCCCCCCAGGAGCCGAGCGAGCTGCGGCCGCAGCTCTCACGCCACGTTTTTGGGCTTGTTTGTGTCGGGCTTGTTTCTGCAGGGCTCTCCCCACCCCTTCCCCTTCTCTGTGATCTCCTCCTCCTCCTCGCAGCGCGACAACGGGATCCGTCACCTCAAACATCACCGGCGCTGCAGACCCCGTCTGGAAACGGAGCAGCGGAGCGAGAGCCTGTCCCCAGGGCCCCGGCTCGCTGCTATCTCCCTACGACCAGCTGCCTTTCGCGGCCCGTCAGAGGATTAAAACCGGCTCAAACGCGCCCTGCTAATTCATCCTAACGCAGCTTTTTAATCAGCGCGGCAGGCGGTACCAAGTCACGGGCCTTGGAGACGTGCAGCCACGCGGCATCAACACCACGGCTTTTATCAGCCTGCCCACGTCAAACTCTCACCTCCGCTGCCAAAAGCGGGTTTCCCAAAACGCTCCGGCTCCCGCCGAGCGCTGCCTGCCCCGCCGCAGGACCCACCCGAACCGGTGATCCTGCCCGGATCGCACCGGCCGGGTTACAAACCAGCGGGGACAGCGGGATACCCCGGCTCCGCGGGGATAACAGAAGTAAAAGCCGCCCCTGGGCAAGAGCCGGGAGAGCGGCCAGCGCCACAAAGGAAACAGCGTCTTTTTGGGAAGAGCGAAGGATCGCGGCGCACCGCAGAGCGCCGGAGCAAAGCCTCCCTCTGCCCGATCGGTTCAACGACGGCACAACCCCAACCTCCTCCCGCTCGCCGCCCATTCGCCCGCGTCGGCCGCTGCCCGTCCTCCTCCTCGGCCTTCGCAAAGGCAGGGAGCGTCACCCAGCAAACGCCGACGCTGCGCAAGACCCGGGTGGTTTGAAAGCCAAACAACCCCACTGGGCAGAAGGCGTCCCTTGCTCCCAGCCGCTTTTTCGGGACCGAGAGCAGACGGCGCTGTCGGCACCGGTCGCCGCCGCATCAACCAGAAATCTCTCTTTCCATTTCCACCCTCTCATCTACCGTCTCGGGGTTCCGAGCGGGGAACGTGTGCGGAGATCATCCCCGGGCTGATCTCTGCTGCCAGCCGGGTGCCGAGCGGGCCAGGGAGTCAGTCCGTGCTCCGCAGGCTCCGAACCCACGGGGCGGGAAGGGCCCCGAAGGGCTCCCTCGCACCCTGCCAGCTGCCGGCGTCAGAGCCGCCCCTTCCCCGTCCTTACCACGGGGTCCTTCACGATGTCTAGCAGGCTGATGATATTGGGGCCTCCTCGGAGATTCTCCAGGATCTTAATCTCACGCTTGATCTTCTTCTTTTTCACAGGCTGATAAAACAGAGAACGAGAGCCAGTTACCAGCAGGCAGACCTCTCCGGCGTGACGGGACGGAGGCACCGCGGGGGAACGGCGAAGGAGCGCCTGGTCCGCCAGTCGCGCAGCGGGAACGGCGACGAGCGGGCGCGGTCTCCAGGTCCGCGCGGCCCGCGGCCCACCCCGAGCAGGGCGGGCTCTGCCTCCCGAGGACGGTGGCTCTCCCCTGCCGGGGCATCCAGCGTCACCCGGCCCCACGCCAGCGCCGCGGAGGAACGGGGGGAGCGCGATTCCACGCCTCAATCACCCAAATCGCCCTGCGGAACGGCACCCTGCGAGCTCGGCCGTCCAACAGCCCTCCGCTTCCAAAGGAGCGGCCTGTCCTGCGCTTGGGAGACCGTCGGGAGATTATTTTACGACAGAATAAGGTTTTAAAGAGCGAGCTTAGTTTCTTCAAGTCCCAGGTTAAACCTTGGGCTGACGCTTTGGGAACCGTTACCCAAGGAAAGCGTAATCCCGCCAAACAGCCCCAGCAGCCGAGCCCGTCCGCGCCTCTGACGCCTCGGTGCTGGCCCCCCACCGGTCCCCGGCCCGAGCCGCCCGGGGAAGTGCCCCAGGCTCGCAGAGCGAGCGCGGCGACAGCTCGGGATGCGCTCGGGGACGCCGAGCTGAGCCTCTCTCCTGCCTCCGCGGATGGGATGCCCTTCCTGCCTTTCCGGCTAGCTTTCTGCTTTCTGCTCCCCCACCGCGGGCCGGGCGAGACACGGGGCGAATGCAGGAACGAGGACATTTCTCGCCTTCTCACTCGTAACCCGTCCCGTGCTTTTCTTGACGGGCGTTTCTGTTGCGCTCCGTCATGGCTACGCTCCTTCCACCATCACCGTTTCTCTTGCAAAGGCAACGTGCTTCAGACCGTCCCCGTACTTTATAATTACGCATCCTACAGGCTATAATTACACGCGGTTTGGTGACACCGCAGAAGTGAGCTCGATACCGCAAGCTGACGAGCCTAAACGCGGCCCGTGAGCCTAACGAGGATGAAACGGGAGAGGCAGGACTGCCGGCTGCCCATCCATCAGGGCTCCGCGAGCTCGGGGAACCCCTCTGAACCCGTCCTCGTCCCCAGGGCAGGAATCGGCTCCGACGTACAGGCTGAGACATCGCGTGCCGCAAGGACCTTCTGTCGCAAGACGCTGCTCTGCTCATCCGGGAAAGCTCTCTGGGCTCCTGTGTCCTCGCTCGGGCAGGGAGCAGCAGCAAATCCAGCACAGGGATTTCATGGATCGAACAAGCCAGGTACCTGTGCTGAACTGGTGAGACTGCGACCTGGGCTTTAGGGACCGGGCTGCCTTCGGGCCTGTTTCAGGTCACAACCACTGCTTTGCTTGGGAAGAAGAGAAGCTCCTTGCCCCGCAGAGGGCCCTGGCCAGGCCGGGTCGATGGGCCCAGGCCCCGGGGTGAGGGTCAGCAAGGCTCAGGGCCGGGTCCTGCACTTGGGTCACAACAACCCCAGGCACCGCTGCAGGCATGGGGAAGAGTGGATGGGAGCTGCCCGACGGGAAAGGGCCTGGGGGTGCTGGTCGACAGCCGCTGGACACGAGCCAGCAGGGTGCCCAGGTGGCCAAGAGGGCCAGTGGCATCCTGGCTTGTGTCAGGACTGGTGTGGCCAGCCGGAGCAGGGAGGTGATGGTGCCCCTGCGCTGGGCACTGGTGAGGCCGCCCCTCGAATGCTGTGCTCAGCGCTGGGCCCCGCACCCCAAGGCGGCCATGGAGGGGCTGGAGCGTGGCCAGAGCAGGGCAGCGAGGCTGGGGCAGGGGCTGGAGCACAAGGCTGGGGAGGAGCGGCTGGGGGAGCTGGGGGGGCTCAGCCTGGAGAAGAGGAGGCTGAGGGGAGCCCTCATCGCTCTCTGCAACGGCCTGAAAGGAGGCTGGAGCCGGGGGGGTCGGGCTCTGCTCCCCAGGAACAAGCGATGGGACGAGAGGGAACGGCCTCAAGCTGCGCCAGGGCAGGGTTGGGTTGGGTATGGGGAAAAACTTCTTCCCCCAAAGGGCTGCCAGGGCCTGGCCCAGGCTGCCCAGGGCAGGGGCTGAGTCCCCACCCCTGGGGGGATTTAAAAGCCGGGGAGATGTGGTGCTGAGGGACATGGTTTAGTGGTGGCCTTGGCAGTGCTGGGTTACAGTTGGACTCGATGATCTTAAAGGTCTTTTCCAACCTTAACGTGATTCTAAGCTAGCTCAAACCTTGGGGACTGAGGTTTTCCTCAGCTAAGACGAGGTCGTCCGCATATCACCAGAGCTCTTCAGACGGGGAGGGCAGGCAGAGGCGAAGGAGGGGAAGGCGCGGAAGCGTCAGCGGCGGAATCAAACGGCGCGCAAACACACCTACCTTGAGGATTTTCACCACCACTTTCTCATTGTTGGTGATGTTGATGGCTTCAAAGACTTCGCTGTATTTGCCGCGGCCGAGTTTCCGCACGAGCTGGTAGTCGTCTTGGTTGCTGTTTGGGAAACAGAGAAAGAAGAGATGAAGAGATCGCGCCCGGCTCGAAACGCAGCGCCGCTTGCTTGAGAGACAACGCTTCTCCCAAGGGAAGGTCAGGATCTGGGGGTTGCTCCGCGGTAAACGGAGCGCTAGCCGGTCACCACGGTGCCTGGGGCCAGAGAGCAGCAGCTCCCGCCGCGGAGGAACATGCAAACCGACCAGCGAACGACCGGGGAGCATCGTGGCAGGCGCGCGCGGCGGAGCGCCGGCTCAGCAGTTTCCACGTGGAGATGGCCACCGGACCTCGCGGGCGTTACGGGGAGCTCGGGGACGCACCGCGGCCCTGCGGGCAAACCCTCCCGGCACGCCGAAAACGCCTCCGCCGACTCCCAGCGCTTGGCGCGCTCCCTCCCGGCCTCGGCTTCTCCTCCCAGCTCTGCTCCGGGTCGTGCCGAGACGAAGCCCTTCCACCTTTCCCGCCCCTCGGTTACGAAGGGGAGGCGGGGGGCTGTGGGGACCAGCTCCCCCGAAACTCCAGAGCCCGCCAGCGGCCGGCTAATGGCAGAGCCTGACAAAATACCCCCGGTCAAAATTCCCCCGGGACCCCTCCTTTCTACTGAGGATCTCGCACACCCAAGGATTTGTAAAAATAAATCTTCCGTGCAAGAAATCCGAAGAAAAGAAAGCAACTCGCGCCCGTAAAACCTCCGCGTAACCGAAGTCACCCGAGGGGACTGAAGGAGACAGCAGGAGCATCGGCAATTATTTCTGCTACGCCGAGGAGGGAAGGCACAGGGCCCCCGGGGATTTGATACGGATAAACAAGCTGAGGAAAGAAAAGGGAATTACAGGCTGGAAAGCGTGACTTCCCAAATTGCTAATTAGCAGAGACCACGCGGGAGGTGACTGGGCAGCACCCGAGGAAACGAAGGAGCGTTCGGATGGGCAGCGGAGCCGCAGCACGACCCGACCGTGCCAGGCTGCTTCGCGCCTTCGCCGACGGTTACGCTCGGCAAACGCGAAGAGAGGGAGCGCGGCGAAGGCCGCGTTACAGATGGGGAGGATTAATTCACCTTCGCTGGCAAGCAGAGGGGAAGGCTCGGGGTCAACGTGAGGGAAAACATCAACTGCAAGGATGGTTTGGGTGAAAAAAACCCCGGGATGCTCGCAGAAGGCATGGAATTACCGTCCCGGAGAGACCGAAGGCTCTGCCTGGCGCAGGGGATCGGGAAGGGGATAAAAAGCTTTTCATTTCTAGGTCACCGGTACCGGCGACCGGCGCGTGTTGCGGCTAGCCGGGGTTTGGCCAGAGAGGAGGGAGTACGCCGGGGAGGGCTCCTAATCCGGCCCCGGCAGCAGCCCCGCCGACGGCTGCCAACCGCAGCACCGGCACAGCCTCCGCGGTGCCCAGGCACCGGCTGACGCCGCGGCCTCAGATAAAAAGACGTATTTTCTCGATTTTACCACAGCCACCGAACAAAGAGCAGGCTCTGTCCCTGGCGGGCAGCGTTCCTCCAGCCTGGAGCGCCGGGCGCGCGGCTCGGGAAGGAAGATGCTCTCGAGCAGGGGAGCGTTTCACGCTGATGAGCGCCACGTTAATACCTGAGGAGCCAACGCTGGCCCTTTGCCCAGCTCGCCGCCGAGCCAGCTGCCGCATAAAACAATCAACTGGTCGGCTTCGTTTCAAGTTCTCAGAGACTCGAGTCCTCAGGGAAACTCCAAAAAAAAATAGTCACCAGGCTTTCACCTTCGTCCTTTCAAACGCCTCTTTGCTCCAGGACCATTCCCAAGCTTCCCACCGTTGTTCCCCGTTATTCCCATCAGCGCCCCGGGGACAGCAGCGCGGCGGCTGCTGTCTTTTGACGTAGCTGTCCTTCGCAGCGATAAAAACCGAACCCTCATCAGGCTGCTTTAATGAAGCGCTCGCTTCTGTGCCTAAAGCCAGGCACCCTGGTCTGTTTTAAAAGCTTAAACTTGCAAAGCTGCCGTGGAGCCGCAGGCTCAAGCCCAGGGCTCCCCGGGAATCAGGCCCCCGCTCCCCGCCACCGCCCGCCCCAGGCAGCGCGGTCCCCCGGGCGGGCGCCGGACGGCGACGCCGAAATACCGAAATACCGGTCCCCACTCCGCTGGGTGCCACCCTCGCAGCGCGGCTGGACCGGAGGCTCCGCGACCTGCCCTCCCGCCTTCGGGAGGGCGTCCGTCCCCGCGCCGCGGAGGAGAGCGGCGGCAGCGCTGCGCGCACGGGCCCTGGCGTAGCTCCCCCTCCTATCTCCCAGGCGTACCCCCATTCCACGACGTGCGACTCGTAGTCCCAGTACTCGCGGGGTCTCTGAGTGTTCACGTCTGCATAGACCCTGGCCCGACTCGGCACTGGCCCCGACATGCTTCCACGGCCAGAGGCGCAGTGCCTCAATCACCCTAAAAATACAAACACACATGAATTGGGATGAGACCAAGGCACACTTGTGAGAGAAAGGGGGAAAGAGGGGGCGCGCGTCGGGGCTGCCGAGCGATCCCGAGTGGAGAGGGTCTGCGGAAAGCGAGGGCGGGCAGGAGGCGGCTTCCAACGGGCTCTCTGGCACAGCTCGGCCCTGCGGGGGACAGCCGGCAGCGCCGCAGCCCGAGCCGCCGGCCCGGCAGCAGGTCTCTGCCGGGAAGCAGGGTCCGGGGTCCGCGGAGCCGAAGGTTGGGCTGTCCTCTTTCACGCCCCTTCCCAGCCCAGTCCGCTCCCCCCAAACCGCTCTGCCCGCCCTGGAGGCCGCTTAAGCCAAGGGCAGGAACCTCCCTCCGCTCTGCAGCCCCCGGCAGCCCCGCAGCAGGTAGGGGCGAGCACCACCGGGTCCTCCCCGGACCCGCAGCTTTGGCCCGAGCCTGCCTCCCCGACGGGAGGAAAACGGTAAAACAGAGACGCCAACAGAAAAAGTTGGCAGTGCCAAGATGGGGCCAAACGCCACGGAGCCGCGGGGGACACGGACACGGCCCCTCTCAGCCCGGGGACGGCCAGCCCGGCTCTCAGCCCCCACCGGCAACGTCCCCACGTTCGCCTCCTCTCCACGCAGCCGCGACATCGGCTCAGCTCCTTCCGCCGCCGCCCCGGGCCTCTCCCCGGGCACCCGGCGGGGACGGAGGCAGCTCTCGGCGCCCAGGAGGAGCAGAGGTTAGAGCCGGCCCTGGCAGAGGCCAGGGAGCTCCGTGCCAAACCCTGTCACCTCCCCAAGGACACAGGGGACGGAGCTCTTCTGTCCCCCAACAACCGGGGATGACGCGAGCCACAGGGACCCCGCAGCGAGACCCCGACCCGCTACAGCAGCAGCTCTCCAGGAGCCCACCGGCCCCGGTGAGACCGCACGCTCTCCTCTCGCTGGCAGCCCCTCCGGTACTGGCAGCCCCTCTGGTATGAGCTGGAGCCCTCCAGGCACAACCGTATGGCGAAATGTGCTGCGTCAGCCGGCCGGGCCGCGGAGGAGAGGGCCACGAGTCCCGCTGCGAGCCAGCCCAGCTGCTCCCCCTCCTCCAGGCAGCACCCTGGGAAAGGGGATACGCAGCCACGGAAGAAACGTTTCGGCTGAACGACACGGGAAACACGGGCAGGTAGCGAAACCCCGGCTCCCTGCCAAGAGAGGGCAAGATGCGGCGCCGAGCTGGCGCGGGTCCGGCAGCCCTCCGGCCGCCCCCCATCCTCCTACGGCAGCGGGAAACGAGCCTTACAGTCAGTCTTTTACCCAAAATGGCAAATATTCCGACAGAGCAGCTCCAGCTCTCCTCCCGCCGTAGCAAAATCGCCCGCAAGCCACGGCGCGGCACGGTCGGCGAGGCTATAAATCGACAGGAGCACTGGCCAGCAGGGAGCACCCGGCGTTTATAGGGCCCTTTTTGCCTTTTTAATATCCTGCCCAAGGGTTAATGAGCATCTCGAAAGGCAGATGCTGCAGGCAGGAGTTTTTGGCCAGGTGAAGGGGCTCCACCAGCCCAGCCAGGACCCTGCGGCCCGGTTTGGGGAGGTGTAAAAACCACTCAGGAACCGAAAATGGAAAAACCCCACCAATCTGCAAGTACTCAGTGAAACGGCGTGCGCACGGGTGCCGGCAGCGGAGCAAAGATGTTCTGCTCAGCGAAGAGCAAAAAGGAAGTGGTTTGGAGGTCGAAAGACTATCCTGCCATCCTGCACGCAGTGCGGGGCTCCCTGCCTGCGGCAGACGTCCCGGGAAAGTCGTGGCAGGAACGGTGCACGCTCCAAACAAACCAGGAGCACGGGGAGAAGAGCCAAGGCCGCCGACTTCAAAGAGAACGCGCCAGGGTGCACGGAGCGTTGGCCGGCGGACGCGGCGTTCCCGTTTATCCTCCCACAGCACGGTGAGGGAGATCAGCCGGCACCGAAAAGCCGGCACGAGGGGAGGCAGCGCTCTCAAGGCCGGCAGCGGGCAGGATCGGGCCTGCCTGCAAGGCCGACTCTGGCAGAGAGGAGATATTTCTGCTGCGGCATTGCTCGCGTTGTGGATCGGGGTGAAAAGTGCTGACGGGGAGAAGAGAATGACTGCAGAGGCATTAGAGAGGGAGAAAAAATAGCAGGAACCTTCCTCGGGGCATGAGGCAGCGGCCGAGGACGTGGTCGCAGCGGCCGAGGACACGGTCGCAGCGCCGCAGGCTCTGCTCCAGGCAGGGGAAACCCCCCGGCGACGCGTGGAGAGCAAT
Source organism: Platalea leucorodia (assembly GCF_965183815.1). Taxonomy (NCBI): domain Eukaryota; kingdom Metazoa; phylum Chordata; class Aves; order Pelecaniformes; family Threskiornithidae; genus Platalea; species Platalea leucorodia. The sequence goes on along the minus strand of NC_138823.1, from coordinate 839,318 downwards.
CACGCGGGCAGCTAACGAGCCTCGGCGCGGGGGGCTGCCGTCATCCCGCCGTCCCAGGGCAGGAGGAGGCTCCGTGGCCGATCTGCTGCCACATCGCTTACGTGCCGGCGATCTCCCCTCCGGCCAAAGCAGGCTCGCTCCCCGCGGCACGTTCTCCGGCGCCTGAGGCTTTCACACGTGAGGCTGGCGAAATAAGCCAGGAATCCTGTCGTCCTGTCCCACTTTTCAAATATTTTTAACCTGAAGAGCTCGGAAAAAAAAGCCAACCTCTGTTCTGTGCTACTTTCAGCGGTTTTGTCCCCTCTAAAGGCTTTAATGGAAGCGGCGCGTGCTCGGGCAGCTTTTGGCTCCGTGCATCCTGGGTCTCAGAGATGTCAAGCACAGCCGGGGGCTTCGCGGGCTTCCCGCACTTACCGCTTTTAACTCGAACCCACCGGCAGCAGCTCGCCGGCTCCCCAGCACGGAGTCCGCTCCCGGCTCCCCTCCGCAAGCAGCAACCTGTTAAAGACTTTTAAACTAAAATAACGAACGTAAGTGGGACGCAGCGTTTGGTCTCTCTTTGAAAGGGTGATGTCCTTCATCTTTTTTGGTAGCGCTCAGCGCCACCCCTCCTTCTCTCGGCAGCGCGACCGAAGCGTACGGAGTGGTATCGGAGAGGCGTTGAGGCGAAAGGAGCCGGCGCGCCTCCCGCCGTCGGCTGCACTGCCCTCTGATGAAGCGTGGGCAGAACGGGCAGCGTCCCTGCCCGGGCAGGCCCCGGCCCCTCAGCACGGATGCGGCCCCCCCAGCCGCCCCTCTGAACCCCTGAGGATTCACTCGCTGCACCACCGCACCGAGTGACACGGCTCAGGAACGGCCCCGGGTGTACGAAACCCCCGCGCTGCCCGCGGGCCACCGGCATCCCACCCACCGCGCTCACTTCGGAGGCGAGCCCCGCCACGGCTTCGCAGCCCCCGGCGAGATGCCTGTATCCCCAGACGAGGCCAAAGCCACCATCGTCCTCCCCTGGAAGCCAGAAGCGGGCCCAGGATGCGCTGCCGGAGTCCTGGGGCTCCCGATTACTCTGCACCGGGACGGCACCGGTCCCCTCCGCCCGCTCCTGCGTTCCTCAGGGGTAGCTCGGTGAGACAGCAGCTCCTCTCATCCCAAAGCCCTTCCACACCCGCTCTGCAAACGGGAAGCAGAGCAGCCGGAACGTCGCTGGCTCTCCCTCGTGCCCAGGCGGGTGACGCCAAAACCCCATCCCTCCGGACAGCCCTCCCGCGGCCGGGGGAAGCTCCGACTCCACCTCGGCGCCCCATCGCCAGCTGGGGCAAAACGCCGGCCTTTCATGGACGGGGAGCTGGCAGCACGAAGCTGGGGACGGCTGGGCAAGGCCTCGGGAACGCACACTCCAACCTCTCTCCCGGTTGGGAAATGCTGCCTGCCCCGTCCCGCGGCACACCACCGCTCTCCAGCTGGCCCCAGCCGACCGGTGGTGGTCGGGGGAACCGGCACAGCCCTCACCGAGAGCGCTGCCCCGAAATCCCCCCCGAGCGCGTCTCCCCTGCGAGGCAGCGTCTCTCCAAATCCCTCTGTGCTGGGCTTTTCCCGCTGGTCACAGCGCCGGCTCTCCTCGGCCAGGACCGTGCCGTCCGGGCTCGGGGAAAAGCCACAAGCCTTCACGGCAGGATACAAACTCACAGCCGATGGGATTCTGGTGAAGGCGGCAGAGAAAGGCAAGCCGAGCACGCAGAGACGGAGAGCGAGCGCTTCATATCCGCGTTTCCAGCTCTGGGTAACAAACCGGAGCGACTCGGTGGACTGAAATGAGGAGGGAAGCGGCCGCAGGGGAAACCGAGAGGCCAGAAGCAGCCTGGAAAGGACGGCCAGGCTGGAAGCCAGGCAGTGCCGCAGGCTCCGGGACGCTCCCAGGTCCTCCCCGAAATGGAGAGGGGAGCTGGGGGAGGAGAAGCCCCTTCCCCACAGACCCCACAGACGCTTCCGACAGAGCGGCGGCTGGAGCTCACCACCGCCGAAGGCACGCGGCCACGGCGAGGGCGGGTAGCAGAGACCCAGCGAGGCTCACCGCCACTCCTGGCCCTGCGCAAAGCCGCAGCTCAAGGCGGGCGACGTCGAACCGCGCGGCAGGAGGCAGGCTGAGCACCGAAAACGCTCCTGTGCCCCTCACTTCTGCAATCTTGGGCCGCTCTGAAGGGAAGACGTGCACGGTGGCTATAAAATCATCGAGTCACTGAGGTTGGAAAAGACCTTCAAGATCATCGAGTCCAGCCGCTAACCCAGTGCTGCCAAGCCCACCACTAAACCATGTCCCCAAGCACCACATCTCCCCGGCTTTTAAATCCCCCCAGGGACGGGGACTCAGCCCCTGCCCTGGGCAGCCTGGGCCAGGGCCTGACAGCCCTTTGGGGGAAGAAGTTTTTCCCCATACCCAACCCAACCCTGCCCTGGCGCAGCTTGAGGCCGTTCCCTCTCGTCCCATCGCTTGTTCCTGGGGAGCAGAGACCGACCCCCCCGGCTCCAGCCTCCTTTCAGGCCGTTGCAGAGAGCGATGAGGGCTCCCCTCAGCCTCCTCTTCTCCAGGCTGAGCCCCCCCAGCTCCCCCAGCCGCTCCTCCCCAGCCTTGTGCTCCAGCCCCTGCCCCAGCCTCGCTGCCCTGCTCTGGCCACGCTCCAGCCCCTCCATGGCCGCCTTGGGGTGCGGGGCCCAGCGCTGAGCACAGCATTCGAGGGGCGGCCTCACCGGTGCCCAGCGCAGGGGCACCATCACCTCCCTGCTCCTGCTGGCCACACCGTTCCTGACACAAGCCAGGGTGCCGTTGGCCCTCTTGGCCACCTGGGCACCCTGCTGGCTCGTGTTCAGCACGCCCCTACTCTCCATCCGCTCCAAGGGACCCTGCAGGCTCCATCCCGCCGTGCTGCCGGCCCCCCCTCGACACAGGCTTGCCCACAGGGCTGGCTCAGCGCAGGCACCCCAATCCCCCTGGACACAGGGGATTTGGGGCAGCCAAAATGTAGAAATCCACGCTGGGCTCCAGCCGGAGCTCGGCAGCACCTTCACCGTCGCGTTCAGAGAGGAACGGAGACACGGTGTAAACCCATGGGCCCCGGCAACGGAGGCGAGAAGGCTGAAAACATCCCGAAGATTAAAAAAGCACCTGTACACACGGATTTATCCGGTTTAAGAAGGTACAGGAGGAGTCTGGCGAGTGCCACCAGCCAAAATTCCCACCCTGGGGTCGGCGCAGCCCCTCACGCCGCCGAGCCGCTCTCCGGCGAGATTTTAATAAGCGCAGAAGCAAAGAGACCAACTTTGCGTCCTCCCTTAAACTCACTGACGAGGCAGCAGCGTTCCCGGGAGCGTCTTCCACGCGCCGCGCGAGGGGGAGACCAGGAAAATACTGCCTTGGGAACGCGACGGGCCCGGGAGGCTGCAGGGAGAGCGGAGGCACGGGCAGGGAGAGTCGGCTCGGCCGCAGCTCCTCGAATACCTGATTGTGGGGCAAAACGGCAGCGGTCAAAGCCACAGGGCCGAGGCCACAGCGGGAAGAGGAAGATGAAGGCCGCCTTCCCCCCTCCCGACAGCCTCAGGAGCTTTCAACCAGCCCCTCGGCAGCGTCTATCAGCGCGGCGGCACGCTCGCCCACCGGGCTCATGAGGACGGCCGCCTCCGCACGCCCCGGCGAGCCGGGAGCCTCCCGGAGAGCCCGGGTCGCGTTCAGGGAAATCCCGAAGGAGATCCCTGGGCCGCGGGTGCTTTCGGATGCCAAAGCCCCTGCTGACAATCGGCGCTGGGCAGCGATACGGGCAACCGCTCGGAGACCAGCTGCTCGCCCCCAGGAAGGTAAAACCACGGTACGGAGCAGGAGCGATGGAGCCGTGCTGGTTTATATCCGAGCTGACAACGCTGCAGAGGCAAAACGCAGCAGGGAAAGCAAGGACGGCTTTTTCCAGGAGAGATGCTGCCTCTCGGATGGGGCCGATCGCTCCGGCTCCCGACGCTCCGGCTCCCAACGCTCCGGCTCCCTGGAGGGGTCAGGAGCAGGGAAGAGCAGGGAAGTCCCTGCCCCGTGGCTTGGGAAAGGGATACAGGGCTGGGATTCAAGGCAAGAGTTAAGGATCCAGATCGGATCCAGTCTGCGGGGACAGAAGGTGATTTTCCTTCTGTTCCCAGCCGCCGCGCCGGCCCGGCACACCAGCGGCGGCGGCACACCAGCGGCGGCGGCGAGGGCACGTGGAGTGTCCCGCTTCCCCCACCTAAAGGGATTGCAGCCCGATCACCCGACCTCTGAGCAATTAAAAACGCTTAAAATGGCCACAGCTTTTTTAAAAATCTGCCAAAGCCCCTCCTCGGCAGCGGCTACTCGGGAACAGCGGGTACGGGGTACGGAAAGCCCTCTCTGGGCCATTTCAACCCCCGTTTCAAACCCCGACGCGGGAGAAGGCCGTAACCCCTCACTTTCCGAAGCAGGGACTGTTTCAGGGCCCTCCTTCAGCCCCAATTATTCTAAAATTCAAAACCGCTCAACTCCCGAAGGGACCGGCAGGCTCCCGGCTCCGTCCCCTCCCCGCTCGTTACGTTCCCCTTGTCCCCCACACCGAGTACAACGGCTTTCGGCAGGCGACGGCTTTCGGTCTCAGGGTGACAAAATTTTGCAGGCCACAGGCAGGGAAAGCTGAATCCCGCCGGAGCCCTCGTCCCTCCCGGTGCGTCTCCGGCCCCGCGTCTCTTCCCTCGGTCCGGCTGCTAACCGGGCATCTACGCCGGCACAGCGCAGGCAGGGCAGTGCAGGCAGAGAGCCCTGCCCAGGTACTGCCTGCGTCGTCACCCGAGGCTGCGGGCAGCTCCGCCTGGATCGGGATGCGGGTCGGGAGGAGTTTGGCCGGATCGGGATGCGGATCCGGGGGGAGTTTGGCCGGATCGGGATGCGGGTCGGGAGGAGTTTGGCCGGATCGGGATGCAGGTCCGGGGGGAGTTTGGCCGGATTGGGATGTGGGTCGGGAGGAGTTTGGCCGGATCGGGATGCGGGTCCGGGGGGAGTTTGGCCGGATCGGGATGCGGGTCGGGAGGAGTTTGGCCGTCAGCACATCACCGCGCTGAAATCCCGCAGCCGAGCCGGTTGACTGCAGCCGGCTCAGGTTTCCAGCCTGAAATCCCAGCGGTGGCACCAGCGCACGGAGCGACGGACCCGGCGTTCCTGCCCGCCCGGGGAAATGTGCCCTTAGTCATCCTCCGACGGAGGAGCCTCTCGAGCCAGGCACTCAATAACGCACTTCTTCCTTTAAATCGCCGAGTGCTCCGCTCCATCGAAAGCCACAGCGGCCAACGGTCTGGAAAGGCGATGGTTTAGGGTGAAACGGCTCGTTGGCCGGCGGGGGAGGGCTCAGCTGCCTCCATACACAAACACTGTCGCTGCCCCATGGCTCGCGAGGAACCGCGGCCCCTGTCCCGTGGGATCACAGAGTCATGGAGCCACTGAGGTTGGAAAAGACTCTTAAGATCATCGAGTCCAGCCATTCACCCAGCGCTGCCAAGGCCACCACTAAACCATGGCCCTCAGCACCACGTCTCCCCGGCTTTTAAATCCCCCCAGGGATGGGGACTCAGCCCCTGCCCTGGGCAGCCTGGGCCAGGCCCTGACAGCCCTTTGGGGGAAGAAGTTTTTCCTAATACCCAACCCAACCCTGCCCTGGCGCAGCTTGAGGCCGTTCCCTCGCGTCCCATCGCTTGTTCCTGGGGAGCAGAGACCGACCCCCCCGGCTCCAGCCTCCTTTCAGGCCGTTGCAGAGAGCGAGGAGGGCTCCCCTCAGCCTCCTCTTCTCCAGGCTGAGCCCCCCCAGCTCCCCCAGCCGCTCCTCCCCAGCCTTGTGCTCCAGCCCCTGCCCCAGCCTCTGCCTCCTCATCCTCTCCCCCCCTTTCCACGTCCTGACCTGGACCCCTCGCCTCAAACCCTCTCCCATCCCCTCTCCGATCGCGCTCGCCTCCGGCTCCTGGCTCTGGCCTCTCCCTGCCGTGTTTTCAGCCGCGCTTTCACGCGCCCCGTGGAGCCAGGTCCCGCCACGGCTGCGCGGCGCCGCGACAATACGAACCCTCCCGCCCCGAAGAGCGGGAGCCACCCGAGTTGTCCCCAGCGTTTCGGCATCGTCGTCCCGTTGCCGAAAGACTTCTCCGAAGAGCCGCAGGGCAGCGGGTGCTGCCGGGAGAAAGGCTCGGAGGGAGAGCACGCTTGGCCAACGCCGGGCTCGGGAGAGGAGAGGAAGCAGCAAGGGGTCGATATCCTAAAATTATCCTAAATTTCGACATTTCTGCGTCGCACAGCGAGTTTCAAGGTGGCTGGAACAAGCAGGGAGATTTCAGAGGAGGAATCGGCTAAAAGCCGCGACAACAGCGCCTTCTTCCCCATCGGCACCTCCCGCGGCCAGTCGGGAACGCCGGCGAGAGCACAGACCGGCAGCGCGGCACCCACCAGGGCACCTCCCGGCACACCGGAGCTGCCGAAAACACCGCGCCGGGGTGCCGCGGCCTCCCTCGCACCGGCTTCGCTGCATTTCCCGCGACGGCGGTTTAAAGGTTTTGCTCTTCCTCCTCGGCGATCCTCAGCAGACGGGGATCCCTCCCTGCGGGACGGCACCCGGTGCCACCGCTCACCGCGAACCCAGACCGGCGTTTCCTAAGGGAGACGCTTTAAAAATTCATCATCGGTGCCGGCGAAAGGGTTTGGGATCCTGGTTCAGCAGGTGCCAGCCAGAGGATTGATCGCGATAGCAAGGACGGGGCTTTGACACGAAGGGGCTCCCGAGCGCGGCTCGGGAAAGCCGGATTCATCGGTACAGGAAAAAACTCCGAGAGTTGGGACAGAAACGGGCTTGGCGTTGGTTTTGTCTGCGCGGTTAACGACCGACTGCGCCGGGAAGGGCCCGAGTGGTCCCCAAAAGCGGGGGCTGCACCCGCCCCTGCCTCCCGGTCGGCGAGTCGAAGAGAATTTTTAAAGTAAAACAGGAGAATCTGGTAAAAGATTGCCGGCCGTACCGCGCTCACCTGCCCCAGCCCCTCTCCTGCCGTGCCCACGCGTGGCACGGCACCGGCTGCTTGGCAGGACGACGGCGTTGCCCGAAGACACACGCCTGGCAGGCGCAGGCAGCGCAGGCAGCGCAGGCAGCAGCGCCAGATGCCCAGCCCTCCTCGCAGCCCCCCGCGGCACCCCAGCACCAACACCCACCGGCGGGTCACCGCGTCACCCGCGCAGGACAGGGGCCGCCCCACGGTGCCGGGCACCTCCGCCCATGCCGTCCCCTGCCCTACAGCCCCCCGACCGTGGGGCACCTCCTGCCCCACACCTCGCCCGGGGAGCCCCTCACGAGCGGGACCCCAAGGCTTGGCGTTCACCCTCGCACCCCACGTACCCCTGCGATCACCCCCACACCCCCACGTGAACCCTCACACGCCCCCCACATGCACCCTCACACTCCCGTGTTCACCCTCACACCCCTCACACTCCCACACACCCCCACGTTCACCCTCACACACCTCCATGTTCACCCTCACACACCCACACCCTCCCCCGTGTTCACCCTCACACACACCCACACGCACCCCCACACCCCTAGGTTCACCCTCACACACACCCACACGCACCCCCACACCCCTAGGTTCACCCTCACACCCTCACACACCCCCACACCCCCATGTTCACCCTTACATACCCCTCACACACCTTCACACCCCCATTTTCACCCTCACACACGCCCATGTTCACCCTCACACCCCCGTGTTCACCCTCACACACACCCCACGCTCACATCCACCCACGCTCACCCTCACACACAAGCACTCACACCCCTCCCACACTCACCCCCGCACAGAAGCACTCACACCCCATCACACTCACACCCACCGTCACACGCCCTCACTCACCCACCCTGGCACACCCTCACCCCACACACCCTCACACCCCGTCGTGTTCACCCTCACACCCCAGCACACTCACACCCTCATCCACCCTCATGCACACCTGCACTCACACACCCACTCACACACCCCCGCACTCACCTGTACTCACACCCCAGCACACTCACACACCCCCGCACTCACCTGTACTCACACCCCAGCACACTCACACACCCCCGCACTCACCTGTACTCACACCCCATCGCACTCACACCCTCATCCACCCTCACGCACACCCGCGCTCACACCCACACTCACCTGTACTTACACACCCCCGCACTCACACCCCATCAGGCTCGCACCCCCACACTCACCCTCACACATCCTCACACCCCCACACGCTCAGACACAATCACACCATCACACACGCACACTCACACACCCACCCCCATGCTCACACGCACACACCCCCACGCCCTCACACCCCATCACACTCACCATCACACTCATCCTCACCCCCACACCCCCTCACTCACCCCCCCACTCACCCTCGCTCACTCACACAGGCTCGCTCAGCCCCACGCTCACACTCACACCTGCATTCACGCACCATCACAATCGCACTCACACCCACTCCCACACCCCACGCTCACACTCGCACCTGCACTCACACCCCGCCAGGCTCACGCCCACCCCCCCCCACCATCACACACCCACGCCCTCACACCCCACGCTCACACTCACACCCACACCATCAGACCCACCCCATCACCCCCACACCCCCAGGCTCACACTCACACCCACTCCCACGCCATCACATTCGCTCACTCCCACACCCCACGCTCACAGCCCCACGCCATCACACTCACACCCGCACTCACTCACACCCACACCCCCATGCTGGCATTCAAACACCCACACTCCCACACCCCCACGCTCACGCTCACCCAGTCACTCACATCCCCATGCTCACAATCCCACACTCACACTCGCACACCCACACACCCCCGCGCTCAGACTCACACCCCCGCACCATCACACTCACACCCCCGTGCTCACACCCACTCCCACACCGTCACTCCCACACCCCACACTCAGGCACCCACACCCATACACCCACACTCACACACCCCCAGGCTCACACTCACACCCCCACGCTCCCGCACCATCACACTCACACCCTCACACCCCACGCTCACACCCGCTCATTCAACCAGGCTCCCACACCCCACACTCACACCCACACTCTCACACCTCATGCTCACCCCCACCCCATCACACACCCGCTCCCACACCCCACACTCACAATCACACCCCCCATCACACTCACACACCCCACATTCACACCCCCACACCATCACATTCACACCCACCCCCTCACACCCCACGCTCACACCCACACCGACTCCCACACTCACACTCATGCACCCACACTCCCACACCATCACACTCACACCCACACCCTCACACCCACACCCCACACTCACACACCATCACACTCACACCCCACGCTCACCCACACTCCCACACCATCACACTCACACCCACACCCCGCACTCACGCACCATCACACTCACACCCCACGCTCACACCCACACCTCCACACTCACCCACACTCCCACACCCCGCACTCACGCACCATCACACTCACACCCCACGCTCACACCCCACGCTCACCCACACTCCCACACCCATGCACTCCCACACCATCACACCCACACCCGCTCCCACACCCCACACTCACGCACCATCACACTCCCACCCCACGCTCACACCCACACCCCCACACTCACCCACACTCCCACACCCATGCACTCCCACACCATCACACTCACACCCACACCCCACACTCACGCACCATCACACTCACACCCCACGCTCACACCCACACCTCCACACTCACCCACACTCCCACACCCCACAATCACGCACCATCACACTCACACCCCACGCTCACACCCCACGCTCACCCACACTCCCACACCCATGCACTCCCACACCATCACACTCACACCCACACCCTCACACCCCACTCCCACACCCCACACTCACGCACCATCACACTCACACCCACCCCCTCACGCCCAATGCTCACACCCGCTCCCACACCCCACACTCACGCACCTACACTCCCACACCATCACACCCACACCCACACCCCACACTCCCACACCATCACACTCACACCCACACCCTCACACCCCACTCCCACACCCCACACTCACGCACCATCACACTCACACCCACCCCCTCACGCCCAATGCTCACACCCGCTCCCACACCCCACACTCACGCACCTACACTCCCACACCATCACACCCACACCCACACCCCACACTCCCACACCATCACACTCACACCCACACCCTCACACCCCACTCCCACACCCCACACTCACGCACCATCACACTCACACCCACCCCCTCACGCCCAATGCTCACACCCGCTCCCACACCCCACACTCACGCACCTACACTCCCACACCATCACACCCACACCCACACCCCACACTCACGCACCATCACACTCCCACCCCACGCTCACACCCACACCCCCACACTCACACTCACCCACACTCCCACACCCCACACTCCCACCCCATCGCACTCACACCCACCCCCTCACACCCCACACTCACACCCACCCCCCTCCCCTCCCCCCAGACTTCCCCTCCCCCACTCTCTCCTTCCCCCTCCCCTCCCCCGCCCCTCTCCCTCTCCCTCCCCCCCCCCCCGCCCCCCTTCCCTTCCCCCCCCCGCGACGCCCCGCTGCCCCCTCACCGGTGGGGCCTGGCCGGGGCCGGGGCCTGGCCGGGGCCGGGGCGGGGGCCGGGGCCGGGGCCTACCTGGCCGAGCGCCGCGGCCCGGCGCTGCGGGGAGGGGCGCTGCCTCCCCTCGGCCGGGGCTGACAAGATGGCGGCGGCGGCGGCGGCGGCGGCCTCCGAGCGGGACCCGCCGGGGCGGCGGGGGGCGCCACCGCCGCCGAGCCCCGGCGCCGGCGCGGGGACGGAGCGACGCCGCCCGCCCCACGCCTCCCGCCCGCCGCCGCTGCGCCTGCGCGGGGGCCGCGCCCGGGGGCTGCCCGCGGGGCCGCCGGGGCGAGCGGGGCCGCCAGTGCGGGCAGTGACACCAGTGCGGGCAGTGCGGGCAGTGAGGGCAGTGAGGGCAGTGCCACCAGTGCCGCCGGGGCGAGCGGGGCCGCCAGTGCGGGCAGTGACACCAGTGCCGCCGGGGCGAGCGGGGCCGCAAGTGCGGGCAGTGCCACCAGTGCCACCAGTGCCGCCGGGGCGAGCGGGGCCGCCAGTGCGGGCAGTGACACCAGTGCGGGCAGTGAGGGCAGTGCCACCAGTGCCGCCGGGGCGAGCGGGGCCGCCAGTGCGGGCAGTGCGGGCAGTGAGGGCAGTGAGGGCAGTGACACCAGTGCCGCCGAGGCGAGCGGGGCCGCCAGTGCGGGCAGGGAGGGCAGTGCCACCAGTGCCGCCGGGGCGAGCGGGGCCGCCAGTGCGGGCAGGGAGGGCAGTGCGGGCAGGGAGGGCAGTGCGGGCAGTGAGGGCAGTGAGGGCAGTGCCGCCGGGGCGAGCGGGGCCGCCAGTGCGGGCAGTGACACCAGTGAGGGCAGTGACACCAGTGCCGCCGGGGCGAGCGGGGCCGCCAGTGCGGGCAGTGAGGGCAGTGAGGGCAGTGCCGCCGGGGCGAGCGGGGCCGCCACAGCGAGCAGGGCCGCCGGGGCGAGCAGGGCCGCCAGTGTGAGTGGTGACACCAGTGCGAGCGGTGCCGCCAGCGTGAGCGGGGCCACCAGTGCGAGCAGTGACACCAGTGCGCCCAGTGCCTCCAGTGCGAGCAGTGACACCAGGGAGCCCAGTGCCACCAGTGCGAGCAGTGACACCAGTGTGGGCAGTGCGAGCGGTGCCACCAGTGCGTGCGGTGCCACTAGTGCACCCAGTGCCGCCAGTGTGCCCAGTATGGGCAGTGCGAGCAGTGCCACCAGTGTGAGTGGTGCCACCGGTGCGAGCAGTGACACCAGTGCCACCAGTGCGTCCAGGGCTCCTGGGACTGCCACCAGTGCAGCCAGCGCAAGCAGTGCGCCCAGTGATCCCAGGGCTCCTGGGACTACCACCAGTGCCACCAGTGCTCCCAGTGCCACCAGTGCTCCTAATACTGTCTGGGACACCTGCTTCCAGTTCTCCCAGTGCAGCCTAACACAACGGTCGCCTTCCCCATCCCCTTCCCCCATCTCTGTGTCCCTGCACTCCTGTCCCCACCCCTGTCCCTACCCCTGTCCCCATCCCCACCCCATCCCCACGTCACCATCCCCATCCCAGTCCCCAAATCTCTATCCCTGTCCCCATCCCTGTCCCCATGTCACCAGCCCCATCTCTGTCCCTATGTCACTGTCACCATCCTGTCCCTGTGCCACCCCTGTCCCTGTCCCCACCCCTGCACCCAGCACGGTGCCCCTGCACTGTGGCAGTGAAATCCATCAGGGGACCCGTCCCCGACGGTGTGGGGACACGGTGACGCCTGCGGTGCCATGGAGCAGCACTGAGGGGTGTTGGGCACTGCGGTGGGGGGGCTGCTGCCGCTGGCTGCCCTGGGGGGGCTGGATCTGTCCCCCCCTTGGGGTTAGGGTCCAGCGGACAAGGGTGCATCGAGCCCTGGGCAAAGGGCCTGTGTCTGCCCTGGGGGACGGGGGCAGCTGTGGCCCCCCCGGTGGCACCGGGGACCCTGGCACCCACCGTGGCCGGGGTCCTGTGGCACCCACGCAGCCGGGCCCGGCATTGGGTGCCCCAGGAGCCCACTGCCCGCAGAGGACTGGGCCTGGGCACATGGATGGGTGGGCTCTGCCGGCTCACTGGGGTTCTGCCGGTTCACCGGGGCTGTGCTGGCTCACCAGGGCCGTGCCGGCTCACCAGGGCTCTGCTGAGTCACCGGGGCTGTGCCGACTCACCGGGGCTGTGCCGGCTCACTGAGGCCATAGCAGCTCCTCAGGGCCGTAGCAGCTCACCAGGGCCATGCAAGCTCACTGGAGCAGTGCCAGCTTGCTGGGGCTGTGCCGGCTCACCAGGACCATGCCGGCTTACCGGAGCTGTGCTGGGTCACTGGGTTTAATGGCTCGCCGGGATCATACTGGTTTACTGGGATGGTACCAGCTCACCAGGCCCGTACCAGCTCACTGGGCTTGGACCGGCTCATTGGGACTATTTTGGCACGCCAGGGGTTTACCGGCTCACAGGGACTGCGCCAGCTCACCAGGGCTGTACCGGCTCACCAGGACCGTACCGGCTCACCAGGACCATACCGGCTGACTGGGACCATACTGGCTCACCAGGGCCGTACCAGCTCACCGTCACCGTACCAGCTCACCAGGGCCCCGTGCTGGGGTGAGGGCGCTGGTGCCTGGTTTGGGGGTGCGGGAGAGACCCCCATCCGGGACAGCTCATCCCATGGGGACGTGGCACCGGTGCCAGGGACGGGCGATGCCGGATGGGCAGGACGTGGCCACACGGCCAGATTGTTCCGGCACTCGGCGGCGGCACAAAGCCGGGATAAAGGTGCATTGTGCCGGCGGCAGCTGGGGCTCTGCCGTACCAGGGTGCCCCAGTAAAGGGGCCAGGGCCGGAGGGACCACGTGGCCCGGTGGCTGGCAGCACCCCAGCTCCCGTGGCCACCCCGGCGCTGCCAACCGGCACCCCGGTGGGATGGCGACAGCGCCAGGAGCCCCCAGCCCCGGTGGGAGCCCATCGCCCCCACGTGCAGCCCCTGCAACCGGAGCCGGGCACGCGCCCTCCCGGCCCCCGGCCCTGTAATCCGGTGAACAAAGCGGCATTGAGCTGCCCCAGCCACAAAGGGCCCCTTGTTCGGGGGGTGCGGGGCGCAGGGCGCGGGGTGCGGGGCAGGGACGGGACCCCCGGCTCCATCCCACCCCCCCGAGCCAGGCTGGGGGCCAGGGTGCCCTGGGGAAGGGGGTGCTGCCCGCCGGGAGGGGGGCGAGGGGCAGGGGGCCAGGGCTGGTGTGTGGGGTCAGGGGGGCCCAGCACCCACAGCACAGGGTGCTCAGCATCCCCAGCACAAGGTGCACAGCATCCCCACCATGCCCGGCACCCCCAGCATGCCCGGCACCCCCAGCATGCCCAGCACCCCAGCATGGGGTGCCCAACACCCCCAGCATGCCCAGCACCCCCACAACCATGTTCAGCACAGGGTGCCCAGCACCCCCATAGCCATGTCCAGCACCCCAGCACAAGGTGCACAGCACCCCTACCATGCCCAGCACCCCCAGCACACCCAGCACGGGGTATCCAGCACTGCCACAGCCATGTCCAGCATCCCCACCATCCCCAGCACCCCAGCACAGGGTGCCCAGCACCCCCACCATGCCCAGCACCCCCAGCACGGCCATGCCCAGCACCCCAGAACAGGGTGCCCAGCACCCCCCCGGCCAGGCCCAGCACCCCCAGCACCGTCCATGCTGGGCATGGGGGTCCCTGTAGTGGGTGCTGGGGGTCCCAGCCATGACTCTGGCCCTGGGGGTCCCCACAGTGGTGCTGGGGGGGTCCCAGCTGGGGCTCTGGGTTTGGGGGTCCCTGGAGTGGTGCCGGGCCTTGAGGGGTCCCCAAAATGACGCTGGGGGTCCCGGCCACGGCTCTGGGGTCCCTGCAGCGGTGCTGAGGGGCCTGGCGAGGGCTCTGGGTTTGGGGGGTCCCCAGAGCTGGGCTGCGGTCCCAGCCGTGGTGCTGGGCCTGGGGGTCTCTGCAGCGGTGCTGAGCCTTGAGGGGTCCCCGAAATGATGCTGGGGGTCCCAGCCACGGCTCTGGGGTCCCCAAAGTGCTGCTGAGGGTCCCGGCCATGGCTCTGGGGTCCCTAAAATGGTGTTGGGGGTCCCAGATGGGGCTCTGGGTTTGGGGGGTCCCTGCAGTGGTGCCGGGCCTGGCAGGGTCCCCGAAATGACGCTGAGGGTCCCAGCCACGGCTCTGGGGTCCCTGCAGCGGTGCTGGGCCTTGAGGGGTCCCCGAAATGATGCTGGGGGTCCCGGCCACGGCTCTGGGGTCCCTGCAGCGGTGGTGGGGGTCGGGGTTCGGGGGTCCCCGCAGCAGGGCGGGCTCAGAGTGCCGGTGCCAGTGCGGGTGCTGGTGTGGAGCCACAGTGCCAGTACCGGTGCCTGGTGTCCGGTGCCGGTGCGGAGCCGCAGTGCCGGTGCCGGTGCCCGGTGGTGCCGGTGCCGGTGCCGGTGCCGGTGCCGGTGCGGAGCCGCAGTGCCGGTGCCGGTGCCCGGTGGTGCCGGTGCCGGTGCCGGTGCCGGTGCCGGTGCGGAGCCGCAGTGCCGGTGCCGGTGCGGCGGATTGGCTGGCCCGGTGCCACCTGGCTCCTCCCCAGCCCCATGCGGCTATAACGGCCCCGGGCGGCGCCGGGCCGGCTCCCGCAGCGCCGCCAGCCCCGCAGCCGCAGGCATGGCCGTGCCCCGCAGGTGAGCCCCGGGATGCGGGGACCCCCGGGATAACGGGGACCCCCGGGATGCGGGGACCCCCGGGATAACGGGGACCCCAGCTCTGCTGCCCCCACCCCGGGCACGGGGGGAAAGGGGGGTACCGGCACCCCAACACTGCCGGCTGCGGGGGGCCTGGGGCATCTCCCAGCAGCACTGGGGGGGCTGGGGGGCTTCTCCCATACTGGGGGTCCTGGGGCATCTCCCAGCAGCACTGGGGGTCCTGGGGGGCTGCTTCTGGGCAGTACTGGGGGTCCTGGGGGAGCTTCTCCCAGCAGTACTGGGGGTCCTGGGGCATCTCCCAGCAGTACTGGGGGTCCCAGGGGGCTTCTCCCATACTGGGGGGTCCCAGGGGGCTTCTCCTGGGCAGTACTGGGGGTCCCAGGGGGCTTCTCCCAGGCAGTGCTGGGGGTCCTGGGTGGGCATCTCCCAGCTGTACTGGTGGGTGCTGGGTGGGCATCTCCTGGCAGCTCTGGGGGGTCTGGGGGCATCTCCGGGATGCACCTGACAGCTGGCAGGTGGCAGTCCCCCCCCCTCCCCCCCAGTGCCACCCCGTACCCCAGTGCCGGGCTGCCCCGCTGCTCCCCGGCTGGTTGTGGGGTCCCTGGCCCCCTCCGTGCAGCCGCGGGGCCACGGCATCTCGTGGCCCCCAGCTTGGGTGACGCCGGCCCGGGGATGGGGACCATGGGGGCTGCAGGGTCCTGTCGGAGCCAGGGAGGGGGGCTGGTGTGGTACTGGGGGGTCTGTGGGGGGACTGGGAGCAGGGAGGGGTGCTACAGGGGCTCAGGGGTCCCCAAAGGCTGTGTCTCCTCCGCAGGGCCCCGGCGCTGGCTGCGGCCGTCCTCCTGGTCCTGGCCACCGTGATGGCCGATGGTAAGGGGGGCTGGGGGGCTGTGGGGAGAGGGCTGGGGGCACCCTGGGTGCCCAGGATGGGGGTCCCGGTGTGTGCTGGCCCCCCAGCAGCGTGGGGGGATGCCTGGCTGGCTGGAGGGGGGTCAGGCTGTGTTCACCCCGGGGGGGCTCCTGGGGACCCCCACCCCTGTCCCCGGGCCCCCAGGGCAGCGGTGTCCGGGACGGGCTCCCTGGCCCCTGTCTGCCCCCCGTGTCCCCGCAGAGCCTGCGAGCACCCTGGACGTGGCCCTTTCTGCAGAAGGACAGACGCCAGGTAGGGGAGCGGGGCTGGGCCCCCCCGGCATCGCCCGGCTGGGAGCTGGGACCTGCCTGCTCCGTGCCTCAGTTTCCCTCCCAGCCAAGGCCTGGAGGGGGCTGGCAGCGGGGGGCAGAGCGCGGGCGCCCGGGGGCTCACGTCCCCCTGCTCATCTCTTCCAGAGCCCGTCAGCCCCGCCAAGCTGGAGGCCTCCGGAGAGAGTGAGCGTCGGCGCGGGGACGCGGGAGCCGGACGGGGAGGCCGCCCTCGGCGAGCGTCCGGGGCCTGCGGAGGGCGAGGGGCGGCCAGACGGCATGGCCGGGGTTGGGACCCCGGGGTCTCTGCCCCCCGGCTCCCCCTGACACCCCTCTCCTCCCCCAGGTGACCTCACCACCTCGGCGCAGCGCCTGGGCAAAGGTAGGGCTGGGCTCGTGGTGAGATGGCACCGGCACGGGGCTGTGCCGGGGGGCACGGACCCTGCCCAGCAGGCACAGACCCCCGCCCTGTGCACAGGGACCCTCCACCGTGGGCACAGACCCCTGCCCCATGCCCAGGGGCCATGCAATGCATGCACGGACCCCTGCCCTGTGCCCAGGCCCCCACCCTGTGCCCAGGGACCATGCAATGCATGCATGGACCCCTGCCCAGCATGCACAGCCCCCTGTCCTGCCTGCACAGACCTCCGCCCTGTGCCCAGGGACCATGCAATGCACGCACGGACCCCTGCCCTGTGCACAGACCCCTGCCCCATGCACAGGGACCATGCAATGCATGCACGGACCCCTGTCCTGCCTGCACAGACCTCCGCCCTGTGCCCAGGGACCATGCAATGCACGCACGGACCCCTGCCCTGTGCACAGACCCCTGCCCCATGCACAGGGACCATGCAATGCATGCACGGACCCCTGTCCTGCCTGCACAGACCTCCGCCCTGTGCCCAGGGACCATGCAATGCATGCACGGACCCCCGCCCCATGCACAGGGACCATGCAATGCACGCACGGACCCCTGCCCGGTGTGCATGAACCCTCCCCGTGCACTGCACCTCGGGACCACTTGCTCACGCGCCGTGCCCGGCCATGCTCCCCTCTCCCGCAGGTCTGACCTCCGTCAGCTTCGAGGGTGCAGAGCGGTCGCCCGCGGATGACTCGACACGAGAGTCCCTCAACAGCGACTCCTCCAGCCTCGACGCCCTCAACAGCGGCTCCTTCAGCATGGACGCCCTCACCGGGGAGGCCCGGGGCGGTGGGTGCCGACGCTCTGCCCCGCGCGTGGCCGGGGGTCCCGTCGGGCGCTGACCCCGTGCTCTCTGCCCTCCTGCAGGTCCCGTCGTGGATGTCCCGGCCCAGTCCAACGAGTCGGAGGAGGGTGAGGCCCCGGCTGCGTCCCCCCCGCCCAGCTGAGCATCCCCTGGGGCACGGGGGGCCCCAAGGACGTGGGGCCATCCTGAGCCGCCCTGGGTGGGAGGAGATCGTCCTGGTCCCTGGGGGTTGTTGCAGTCCCAGGGGTGCCCCATCATCAGTTGGGGTGTCGCATCAGCCAGGGGTGGTGCCCCGTTAGCCGGGAGTGCCCCGTTAGCGGGGGATGCCCCCGTTAGCAGGGGGCCGTGGGTGGGTGGGTGGGTGGGGGCCGTGCCGGTGCCTGCCCCCAGCCCCGGCATCTCCGCTTGCCTGCAGGAGTGGACCGCGACGTGGACTCGGAGGAGGCCCTGGCGTCCCAAGGTGACCGCGGGGTGGGACGGTGGGAGCGCGGCCGGGGCCGGCTGCGGGGACGGGGCGCACGTCGCCAGCGCCGGGCACGCGGGGGCTGACGCAGCCTCTCCCTCCCCAGGAATCTGAGATGGCCGAGCCTCACCGGAGATGCCTCCCGGGACGATGTCCTCTCCCGAGCTTTCCTGCTGCCTCCCCATGTCCTCACTGCCTCGGCTCCCTCCGTGCCCCACCAGTCCTTGCCGCGGCCCCCCCAGCCCTACGGCCCAGCCCGCACCCCGCGATGGGGCGACCCCCCACCCCGGCATGGTGCACGGCTCCCCACAGACCCTGGTGTCACTGGGGGTTTGCTGGGGGGCCGGGGGCTGTGGGATGCCCGGGGAGCGGGGTCTGCTGTGGGGCGGTGGCCGTGGAGGCGGCCGGACCCTTCCATGCGCCCCCGGAGTGGGGGCTGCCAGTGGAGCAGCCCCCGGCCGCCCGCCCGCCCGTGCCCCTCCGTCCTCCCCCAATAAAGGTCCCTGCAGCAGCCGCCTGTGTGGTGGAGCGGGGCGCTGGCACCCCACGGCCGCCGGACCCACTGCCTGGGGCGGGAGCAGCGTGGCTGCAGCCCCTCGCCCGCTCAGCACCATGGGGGGGGGTGCAGGATGGAGGTACCGGCCCCCCGGTGTGGAGCTGGGGGTCCAGCCAGCCCGAGGATGGCGGTCGGAGGGACACGGCTGCTCGGCACGGGCTGGTTGGGGAGCAGAGAGGTGGGGTGCGGGGTGCAGACCCCCGGCGAGGCCCCAGCTGCCGCCGGCACAGCTCCGCTGTCGCCAGGCTCCCCACCAGTCCGTCCTGCGGCCGTGGGAGACCGGGGCTGGCTCTGTCCCTGTCCCCAGCCTGGGGCGGTGGCACGGTGACTTCTCCACCGTGGTCCCCAGCAGCCAGCCCTGCTCCCCGGCAGTGGCACTGTTGTCTCCCCCCCACTGCGAACACCCCGATACCGGCCCCCGGCGTGCCGAGCCGGCACCGCTGCGCGCATCTCACCCGGGGAGCCCCGGCCAACAGCAGCGCTCGTTAACGGGCTCTTCTGCCAACACCTTTAATGAAGGCGTGAAACCCCATCCCCGTGAGCCCCCCGCCCGGCCGCGCTGCCCTGGCGCTAATCCCCGGCCCCTCCGGTGCAGATGCCCGTGCCGGATCCCCTGCCCTGTGCCCGGTCCGGATGCCAAAAATTAACGCGAGTTCAAAAAAAAACCCCAAATTTGGGGGGGGGGGGGGCGGGGAGGAATCTATCCAGGGCTATTAAACACCTCGGTCCCACCTCCAGCGCGGGGCCCGGGCTGCCGTTTGCTGGGAGGTGATGAAGCGAACCGGGGAATTAGCGCCCTGTGTTTGCCTTTCCCGCACACCTCACCCTCGGCGGCGGCTACCGGTAGGGCCGCGGTCGGGGCTGCCCCATGGCACGTTGCCCGTGCCCCTGACGGTGCCCGTCCCTTTGCCCCACGCCGGGGCCACGGCTCTGCCGTGTCCCCCCGTTATTTATGGGTCCCAGGAGCGTTGGCTCTCTCCGAGGCTGAGCTCTTCGCAGGTCCCTCCCTGGTGTCGCGTCCCTGCTGCCCGGGTCCCTTCCCGGCCCCTTCCCGGCCGTCCTGGAGCCCTTCCCTGGAAGGGATGTGTCTCCATTCCCTGCGGCATAAAGGCCAAAGCTGCCTCGGTCCCTACCCCGGCTGACGCAGCCCCCGCCGGTGCCTCCCGCCCCACGCTCACGCCGGGCTCGGCCCAGCCTTGGCTCCATCCGCTGGGATTTTCTGCGACCGTTTTCCAGCATTCGCAGGCCGGGACGTGGGAGGGATGACCCCAGCATGGGGGACGGTGGGATGGACGATAGCGAGGGGCCACCCCTGTGCAAGGAGACCCCCGGGAAGCTCCTGGGCTGTCTCCGAGCCAAACTGGGCGTTCCCCATTGGGGTCTGCACCGGGAAAATGCCGCCGTCCTCCCCCCGGTGATGGGAATCACCTGAAGGACCCTGGGGACCCCACAGGGCTCCGTGCAGGGGTCCCTGGGGGGGTCACTGAGCAGCCCGGCAGGGCCCCTCCACCGCCGGTACCCCCAGCCCCATTGCCGTGTGGCAGCCCCTCTATGGGACCCTCTCCTGGCCGGTCGCCCCAGGGCCGAGTGCGGTTCATCGGGGCGGCCCTGCAGCGGCAGCGCGAGGGGCCCCGTCCCCCTGCACCTCATCAGTGTCCCCATCCGCTGCGGTTACTGTGGGCCGGAGCGGGCGCGGGGGGGAACGCAGGCGTCTTTGGCGGCGGGTGGTGAATTATGGGGGGAAGTTTCCAGTGGCGGTGCTCAGCCCCGCCAGACATTTACCTCATTAGCCGGGATGAGATCATGCGAGCTGGCCGCCCGCGTCACACACGATTAGCTGGCTCATTACGGCCCGCCTGGAGCGAGGGGCTTCCCGCAGCACGCGGGGGACCCCCAGCCCCGGAGCCGCTGCCCCCAGCCCCCCTCCGCACCATGCGGCCGCGGCGGCAGCACCGTGACCCCCCCGTCCCGAGGGGAGCGGGGCTATGGGAGGGAAGAGCTTTACCCCAGATGTTGCCCCCCCCAAGCGCAGTGGCACCGCTGGGATCTGCCCAAAGGCTTCCTGCCCCTTTGCACTGCCCTCTGCCCCCGGCAGCACCCGGCACCCAGCCCGGAGCAGAGCCCGCCCAGGTGGGTGCCAGCCCAGCATCTCCCGCTCCAGCCGACTGCCAGCTCCAGCGTGAATGAAACCCCCAGCTGCGGGCACCCGCCGCCGCACCAGGCTGCACAGAAGGACCCTGCCCGCGGTACAAGATGGGGAAAACCCCAAAACCGCCAAGTGCCGTGCACGGCATCGCGTGCTGCGGCCATCCACGCGTCGCGACCGCAGACCACCCTGCTCCCAACCATGTCCCCCCTGCCGCAGCGGCGCCGGGAGCTGCACAAGGGCCACCTCGAGCCGGTCCCGCTGAAGCGACGCTCAGGACACCTGGGAAATGCCCGGTCTGGAGAGAGCGGGGAGCATGGAGCCGTCAGCCAGGCACCCTCGGGCAGCGTCCGAGGGGAGGGCAGTAATCCATGTCAAGCCAAAGCTCCCGCCAGAAAGGCAGCCGGGCCGGGCCGACGGCGTCAGGGGAGGGTGGATCCATCACTCCAGGAGTCAAACACCGCGGCGTTGGAAACCCGATTTCCCATGTTGAACTTGGCTGTCTTCAGCTTCCAGCTACCGGTTCCTGCCCCGACCTCCCGGCGCAGGCGTGAGCGCTGCCGCCCTCGCGATCCCGCGCGCAGACGGGGCAGCCCCTCGCTGGGAAGCGTTACCCCGCAGCGGGCAGGAGTTTTGTTGGCTCCTATGCTTTCTCCGTGTTTATAACGACCTTCTCAAGGAACAGGATCGTTCCCAGCCGCCGCATCGATCCCGAAGGCAGGGCACGATGCTCCCTCGTCCTTCTCGCCACGTGCCCGTGCAGAGCGGCTTGTGCGGCTGGCCCTGCCGCGCGCTCCGTCCCGCGCCCAGGTGTCCTCCATCCCGCGGGATCGTCCACTTCCCCATCCCTGGCAGCCCGCTGACCGCACGGCTGCCGTCACCGCGGCTCCCTCAGCGTCCCTGCTCCGTCCATCGGCGCGACCACACATGGTAACGCCGCGTAGCGTGGGCTGAGCCCCGGGTCCTTGCAGGGCACAGCTCCGCACGGACGCTGTCACCCAGCCCGTTTCTGGTTGCTTAATTACACCTGGGCCGCCGAGGGAAGTTGCGGTCTGCTCATCACCAGACGCATGACTTGATCGAGCACTCCCGCACGCTGCAGAAACGGGCGTTGATCCTGCCAGGCAGAGCTGAGGGGTCCTCGCACGTCGTCCCTCTGTCACCGCGGCGGCGAAGGGCGGCAGGGCCATGGGGCCGGGGCCCTCGGCCACAACACGGGCTGAGCTCACGGCACCACAGCCCCGCAAATCACGGGAGTTTGGGGAAACGCACGCAGGGGTCTCGTCTCGACCACGACATCCTCCTCCCGACATAGTGATTCCCATCTCCTGGCACAGCTCTTGCTCCGGAAGATGAACCCTGCGTGGGCAGAGCAGACGTCCACGGGGTGAGAAGTTCGGTCGTGAGGGGTGGACAACCTTGGGGAAACGACCGACAAACCAAACCCCAAGGCAGAACTTGGAGAAAGTTGGAAGCGGAGCCATTTCAAGCGCTGACGGTGAAGAGGAGCAAGGGCAAACATCTGGCATGAACGTCCGGGAGGGAACGAGGGAGATGGGTGTCCCGGGGGCTGGCACAGCGGCTGCGGGAGCGGGAGGTGTCCCCTCTCCCCCGTGGGCCTGAACACAGGACAGGCCACCACCGTTCGGAGGGGACACCACCTCTGAGCAGGCCAAGCCAGGCCAGGCCGAGCTGGAGAGGGGGACCGGTGCCGAATGCCCCCCGCCCCACG
Source organism: Platalea leucorodia (assembly GCF_965183815.1). NCBI lineage: Eukaryota > Metazoa > Chordata > Aves > Pelecaniformes > Threskiornithidae > Platalea > Platalea leucorodia. The sequence continues at coordinate 816,644 of NC_138823.1, read as the reverse complement.
GGATCGACGCTGCTGGGCAGGGACATCCCTGCCCCACAGCTCAAAGGGTAACGGCAGAGCGGGTCACCGTGACGGCCCTGGAGCAGGCAGCACATTCACGTGGACGGGAGATGCTCAACGGCACAAACAAGTAACCCGACTAAATTGGACACGACAGCGCGTCAAGATACGCTGACCCCACGACACATCATCGTATCCCTGTCCCTGGACCAGACCCCCAGAAGCAGAAGGGTCAGAAGCAAGAACTCGGCCCCAAATCTGCCGCGTGAGGGACAGCGGGGACCTCACCTACGAGCTGTGGTTGGGGCTCTGCACCGCCCACGCCAGCTCCCCGATGGCGCGTTCCAGCTGTGCGTGACCCCCGTGGGACTCGGCACGCCCGGCCCCCGGCCCCCGGGCAGGCAGGGGGTTCCAGACGTGAGCCACGGCATTTCAGACAAAGTCGCGGTGACCGGTTGGCCCAGCGTGACTTCTTGTCTCGGTGGGGAGGGCAGGAACCCGCGACGGATCTCGGCCAGACGGGCTCCTGGACGCTGCCACTGCTGCCCTCGGAGACCGAGCCCGCGCGGCAGAGGCGGCGCTGCGGTGGGCACCGGCTTCTCCCGACGTCCAACCTGCATCCGTCCTCACCTGGAGCACAGCTACGGTCGAACCCCAACGCCAAGAGGCCTCCGTGCCTTCGAGGTGCCCAAGCAGCACGTGTGACCGCCCCAGGGCGGAGGAGAGCGGGACGGAGGGAGGTTTGAATGCTCTGAATGTAACAACAAAGAATTTTTTATTGTTCTTATTAAAAAAAAAAAAAAGCACCCCTAAAGGCGTGCACAGCGTCCACCACACCTCCGGCGCATCAGCGCGGGCTCCGCTGGTCTCCACCTCTGAAACGTCCTGGAAAACTCAGCCCCGGAGCCCAGCCCGGGATTCAGGCACGGGAGCCGCAGCACGGGATTCAAACGCCCGCACGCACACGGTGTTGGCTGCCGCGGGAGAAGCACGGGAGCACCGCCGGCTCCCGCACGGCCGACGCCGGAGCAGGCACCGGCACCGGGATCCTCGCCCCGCAGCGCGGGGTGTCCAGGGGCGCGAAGGGCAATTCCTGGGCCTTTATCCCATCCGCTTCCCAAAGAGATGACAAAAATAAAGCTTTCAACCATAGAAAAGCCACCAGGTGACAGACCATTTGTTTTATATATATTTGTATGTATATATATAGAGAGATATTTATATTTATATAGATAGAAGTGGGTTCTTCTTCTCTCATGTAAAAATTCAAAATACAGTTTTTACTATTAACAATCTGAAGTGTAAATGTACAAATTTTAACTGCTAAGCAAAAGGAAAACAAAACCAAAGGAACAAACAAAAAGAAACACACAGAGCAAGAGGAAATAAAAAGAGAAGATAAAGCTGGGCTTCGGGGCGCCCCGGGGCACCCGCGCACACGGAGACCCCTGGGGATCAGACCGCAAGGCAGAGACCACAACGGGATCCAACCCACCGGCGCCAGATCGGCAAACTTTTATTTCTCTTTTAAAAACCATCGCATCCGCCTCTCCGGGGGCGAGGAGGGAAGGGGACAGGGGCGGAGGGGGAACTCCCTTCCTCAGAAAAGCTACCCTGCCTGCACACCCGGCGAGCGCCCCGCTTCCCGGCCGGGAGGAGCGCCCCGCGGCCGTGCCCCCGCCGGCGCCCGGTGGGGGGCACGGCTGCCGCCCTCGGCCGGGGCGCGAAACGAAACGCGAACGTCGCGTAGCGGCCGGCTGTTCTGCGGCCGGCCGGGCTCTCCCGCCCGCTCGCCGGAGCCGCGGCGGTGCCCGTCCGAGCCTCGGCGGCAGGTCGGGCGACGACGGCGCGACGGCGGGGCTCTTGCACGGCTCGGCCCCCCGACGGCCGCCAAACTGGAGGAGCGCTGGGTGGCTAGAATCTAAAGCAGATTTCAAAACACCTCATTAAGCACACACACAAATGAAATCCTCACAGTGCCGGGGGAAGCGAACATGAACCAGAGGGTGTTTAGAGCTTTCAATGTCTGTGCAAAGCGAGGAGGCTGACGGCTGGATTTCCCTTTAGTGCGCATTCTTTCTCTTCCTCTCTTTCACCTTGCCCTGGGCCTTAGGATATCGCAGGGTCCTTGGGTTTGGACTGCTCAGTCCCCGACAAGAGGGAGATGGTGGGATCTTCCGAGTACTCGTCTCCGTCCGTGAAATACGGCCCTTCCCCCAGCTCAAAGAAGATGGGCAGGTCTCCACTCCCCATGTCGACAGCGCTCGAGTCCACCAGGAAGAGGGGCTGGGCCGTGTAGTGCACCAGCTGCTTTCCTGCAAAGAGAGAGGTGCCACGGGGGTAGCAGCTTTCGGGAGGAGGGCAGCCGGGCTGGGGAGCAGGGCCAGCTCGCCCAACGCCGGCCAGAGGAAGGAGGGCGACGAGGTTTCGCTCTGGAAACCGCCAACATCGCCTGCTTCCCCGCTACTTGCTCCTCGCCACTGAAGCGATGAGACACCGGGACTTGGGCGAGGCCTTTCGGCACATCAGCGAGGAGGAAGAATTTGACGGCAGCGGGGCTCCAGCCCGCGCTCTGGGACACGCAGGGAGGGAGCGGGGGCTTTTCTGGGCCTCCGTGGACGCGCCGACAGCAGAGGGAGAGCGCCCTGAGCAGGCTGCGAGGCGCCCAGCCCACGGCCGGGCGCTGGGGCTGCTGCCGTGGAGGAAGAGCAGCACCCCGGCTGCGCACGCGATACCGCGCAGACGGAAATCGCACGAGGGCCGGGGACGGCAGGGACCTCGAGCGCGCCCGGTCTGCTCCCTGCTCGGGCAGGGCCAGCTGGAGCAGGCTGCCCGGGACCCTGAGCATCTCCAAGGGTGGAGGCCCCCCAGCCTCCCGGCACAGCCGGAGACGGAGCTTGACCGCCCTCACAGTAAAAAAGCGCTTTCTTGCGTTCTGACGGAATTTCAGGTGTTTCGGTTGGCGCCGTGGCCTCTTGCCCTGTCCCTGGACACCACTGAGAGCCTGGCTCCCTCCGCTTCATTCCCTCCCCCAGGGATTTGTACCTATCGCTGAGATCCCCCTCCACGCTTTCTCTTTCCCGTGTTCGACAGCCTCATCTCTCCCAGCCAAATACGCTTTTTGGGAGGAGAAATGACGTTGCCACGGCCTCAATTCTCATGCTACGGGGTCGCTAACCGCCGAGCCGGCTGCCTGGTACCTGTGTCCGCTGTGCTGGCCTCTGTCTCAGTAGGTTTCTGCTGTTCCTGGGATGAAAGGAGATCCTGAATCTGCAGGGAGAAAGGTTGGGCGGGTAAGCGCATCGCACGGGCCGGACGCGCGCGGGTCCTCTCTGTGCCCGGCTCGGGACTGACCCAGCACATGCACTGCACGAAGAAAGCCACGATTTACAGTCCCGGAGCCGCTCTGCGGCAGAGGCAGACATCCTCAGAGGTTTGCAAGGTTGTCAGCGGCCCGCACGGACGCGGACGCAGCCTGCGCGGAGCGCTCCAGCTCCCAGGTCGCAAACGTGGCCGGTCCAGGCAGCACCCGACCCCCCGGCCAAACCTGGCTTCACGGATCCTCTCTCCTGCCCGCAAAGGTCCTGCTCCGCAGCGCTCCCTTTGATCACAGCGGGAAGCTTTTCTGCATCTCGGGATCTAAAATCCCAGGGAAAGCCTTCACGACATGGTTGTAATGAGCTATTTTATTTTATTAATTTATTTTTAGTTATTGAAAGTCTTCTTGCAACTAAAGCACCTGAGAGCTGCGGGTCCCGGCAAGCTGCCAGCGTGAGCCGGGCTGCGGCCGAGGACACGAGCCCGTTTCACACCCCCGTCCCACGGGCACGACTGTGCTGGAAAGGCTGCGAAGCGACGCGTTAAAAGGGAGAAAACTTTGGAAGCGGGAGGAACCGCTCTGCCCGCCCGAGGAGCTCCGCTCGGTGCGAAGTCAGGAGGGAAGCCCTGCCAGCCCGCAGAGCGAACGCCGTCTGGGGAACCCGGCGCCGAGCCTGCTAATCCCAGACCGCCGAGCAGGATCCTCCACCGGTGCCACTGGGAGGAGGCGGCTTGAGCGGGGACTCTCCTGCGGGATCGCTTCCCCTCTCCGGATTTACTCAGCTAATAACCCCGCGGCTGCTCATTCTGCTGCCACGGAAAGGTCCTTAGCAAGTCTTTAAATGCGTAGCCAGAAGTTTTTGCTACCGCTGAGCAACCGGCACTAGGTAAAAGCAGGCCACGTGTGAGGACACGGGTCTTCACGGACCGTCTGGCCGCAATTTGGGAACCCCGCAGCTCAACCTACAGGGATTTTCGTAGTGGGAAGGCTGGGTGAAGACAAAGCCCAAGGAAACACGCCTCCCAACGCGAGAGAGGAGAGAAAAACAATACACAAGCGACCTGGATCCAAACACCACCCGAGCTGGAGAGCTACGCTACGAATTTCAAAGGACGCCACTTAAGACTCCTTTAGCAAATCCCGCTTCCAGATTTTCCACTCTCAGCTCAACGACATGAAAGAATTAATTTCTGAATTACTGAATCTTCACTGTTCACGGTCTTCTCCCAAATCCCGCTAATCCCTTGTCCTGCTCTGCCTGCCCCAGCCGCTGCAGCAGCTCGGAGCAGTGGGAAACCTGGGTGAACAACGGAGGGGTGGGTATTTGCCTGCGCCGGTGTCAAACGCTACCCTGCACCGTCGCGCTTCCCTTTTTCCCTGCAAATATCCCCAGGAGGCGGCTGGCCACCGGGCGCCTGCGTCGCACCGCCGGGCAGGAGGAGGAAGCAGAAAGGCAGGGAAATGTCCAGCGAGAGCCAGGCGCCAGAGACGCTGCAGAATTACGAACTGGGAACTCCTGTTCTGTATTTTACCCCGCACCTCTAGCGCAGGGGAAGGGGCACCCCAAAAGAGCTCGTGGGAATGGTTTTCCTTAGGGAAAAGCCACGGGGTCCCTACGGGTTCACTTCGGAGAGGGGCACGGCGCTGCCTGTGCCCTCGCTGCTCCGCACCGCCGGCGCTAACGCCCCCTTCGCAGCCGCCCAGGAGCCCCCCTTGCATCGCTCTGGGCCCAGCAAGGAGACGACGCTGGGGCTTCCCTGCTTTGCAGAAACTTTCAAGACGTTTCCTGTTCTGCACTGGGGGAAAAACCACAAGATCCCTTTGTGCCTTTTCAGATTAAAAAAAAGAAGCAGCGGGGGGAAGAAGGGGTTAGAGGGTAGCTGAGGGTCTCCCGCTCGCTCTGTCAACTGGACCAGGAGCCCCCCGCTTGGTTGGTCTGGACCAGACGCGCTCTCCCGCACGCGTGGCCGCAGCCAAGCCCGTGTTTATCTTGGTCTCCCTCTCGGTTTTTCTCACAGAGCTGTTCCGTTTCGTGCAAATACCGACACACGTCCCGGGGCAGGGACAGGCCAGCGCCGCAGCCCTGCAGCCGGAGCGCGCGCGGAGCTGTGCCGGCGCGGGGAGAAGGGCCTGGCTCTGCCCCAGCCCGGCAGCGCTCCAGTCATCAGGCTGCTCCGAGGGTCCGGACGCTCCGGTTTTGACCGTAACTTCCACCCTGCTGCTCCAAGCGCTTTCTCAGCGCAGCCACGAAGTGCCGTGTTTGACTAATCATCGTTATCTAACGCAAAAATAATTGCATCAGGCAACACCGGCTCTTGCAAGGAGAGTCTGTATTAGTGCCTCGCACGGCGTTCGGCGCTGATGATACGCAAGTAAATAAAATAAACAACGCAGCTCTGGATGGAGCTTGCCTTGAGAAAACCTCCTGACAATTTAAGAAAGTCAAAGGAGGGTTTATGGAAACCACATGCAGCTCTCCAGGCTTCGGTGCACTTCCACGTTCAGGGGGCAGAGCTCACATGAGAGATGGAAGTCTCAGCACCTAATTAACCGAGTATGACTGATGAAGTAGCCCTGCTCGCCGTATGAGCTGCTCGGGGAAAGCCGCAGTGCTAATTGAATTATTTCCCCCCGGCGGCTCCCCAGGCCTGCACAGGGCTCCGCGTTCCTCCTCTCTCCCACATCCCCTCCCTCCGGGCTGGGGCCGGCCTGGCCGCTCTTCAGAGCCTGTCAGAGCCTTCCCTTAATCACCCGGAGAGGCTGCTGCAGAACAGCAGGACACACTTCATTCTGGCAGCTGCGTGTGCATGGAGGGATTTTTAACAGCTACTCACACTGGCAAGGCTGCTGTCCAGGTCGGGAAGGTTCATGTCTGTAACCGTCATTGAAGGGCTAAACAGCTGCCAAAGGAAAGAATGATTAGTGTAGGGAAAGAAAGCAAACCCAGGCGTGCTGTGGAAATTCATGGTTGAAGCTACCGTGGTCCATCTGCCACTGCAAGCCACACGCACATGGTACCGCGAGACGCAGCTGGGGCCCGGCTCCTGGAAGGAGAGGCAGGAGGAGCAGATACTCACGTCTAATAGCGCGCTCGTGTCTACGCTGAAGCCGTGCGTGGTCAGCATCGTCTGAAGGTTATCCAGGTTGGAATCGATGGTGTCCAGGTGGTCATTGAGTTCATTCCTGTGCAAAAGAGGAGCGCAGGCGATCAACGCCGAGAAGCCTCTCCCGGGTCCTGGGCTGCTAAGGGGACTTTACCCACCCAAGGACCGCAACCCCCCGGCAGCCCCAGCCGCAGAGCGGGGCTGGGATTCCTGGCTCTGCGCAGGCACCGGCTGCCAGCGAGCTCAGCTCTTCTGCTCCGACGCCGCACGGCGCGCTCCCCGCTCTGCCCCGAGCCTGGAGACACCGCAGGGCTCGTCCCAGGCTGAGCAACCCAGGCGAAGGAGACACGGGGAATCTCCTACGAACCCCGGGATTTCTGCAAGCCATTTAGGCTCTGTGCTTAGGGGGCTTGGCAAGCGCCAGCCGCCGTGGGCTGGCAGGGATCTCGCCGCAGCTGCGCCTTTACAGTCAGTAGCGTTGGAGCCTTTCTCAGTCCAAACGCAAGGACTGCCTCTGCTCGTCACATCCCGGCTGCGGATACGTGACAAAGCAAGGGTACCAAACCTCCTTCCCTGCAGCAACTTGCTTTGGGGGGAAAGTTTCAGAGGGACCAGTGCCGGCCAGAAAAACCCTTCACATCTGAACGGGCAACGGGGAAAACACGGTTTGTTCATTGGGAGATGCAGTTTCTAGTAACAACGGGGAGAAGTAAAGCTGGGTCCGTGTACCTGGGGAAACAAACCTTCCCCCTGCACCCTGGCCTGCGCGCGTCCCTGCGCGGCGGCTGGCAGCACCGGAGAGCGCAGCCTCCGTGGCGCGGCACGGGGCGGAGCCGCGCCAAGCTCCCACGTACATCACAGCTCCCTTGCCGGCACGCAGCAGGTCCAGAATGAGGATGAACAGCGTAGTTCATCTCAGCTAACTCTGCCGCTGAAAGCTGGTATCGTGTCAAAGCCAGGCTCCCTCTGCAGCCACCCGGAGACCGGACACCGTGCCGGGATGGACGGCACTGCGGGGCCAACCCCCCAAGCCAGGCCGTAAGACAAACCAGGCCAGCTCCGAGGACACGGCTCGTTCCCTGCTACAGAGCTCTGGGATAACTTTGCAGACCAAGCCGCATGGTGGAGCGTGAGCAATCCTGGCAAAGATTGCTTTGAACGGACTTAACCTAGGGCTGCGGGAGCGAGCTCCAGCGAGCGGTCGTCGCCTGGACCACGGAAGCCCAGCAAGGGCTGCAGAGGTGGTGGTGAGGCGGGGAACCGACCCCGCACCCTCTTACTCTCTGGCTCCACGGTGCTCGTGGTGTTTATGTCCGCGATGCTTCAGAATAACAGAAGAAAAGCGGATGACCTAAACCTCAAGGTGCTACCGAGAAGCCTACAAGGCTCTCGAAGGGCACTCATGGGAAAACCAGTCATGTTTGTCAGTAGCCCGGGGTCTGACCCATGAAAAGGCCCCGAATTTGGCAACGTTGGCAGCGGCAGGGTCAGTTTATGGCACGGCTGTCAGTTCTGGCGTGGCCTCGTGTTCGATCCACCACGTTCTCCGTCCTGGAAAGGCTCTTTTTGGCTACCGGAGGTGCTCGGGAGGGACCAGCGGTGTAGGTCCTGCACAGGGAGACCCCGAAGTGGCAGGCGAAGAGGAAGATGTCAGAGAGGCGCGGGCAGACGCGCACAAGCGCAGGGCAAACAGCGAAGCTGCAGTTTTTGGTGGGTGAATTTGAGAAAACGCCAGGAAGCTGCTTCTCTTCTTGGAGGGTCTGTACCTGCTGTGGAGTTTGTCCACAACTACCACCGCCACGGCATCCCGCAGGGGAGCGCGGCTGCCGCGATCCCTTTGGGAGCCTGGCCAGCCCCGGACCTCGCGTGAACCTCCCCGGCTTGCCGCTCCAGAGCTTTTACCTTCTCTCATCCTGCAGCAGCACCACGAAGATTACAAAATCCAGTCTATTTTGTCGTCGCTGCAGAAAACGAACAGAGGCTGCAAGGTCACGTCGTGGCTCGGAAAGCCCAGCAGCAGAAACCAGCATCCTGCCAGAACAACAAATATCCTCATTCTGGGAACGCTGTGCTTGGGGCCGCAGGAAAGCCGGCTGCAGACGCAGCCCATGAACACGTTCCTGCCTTACCTCTCCCGTGCGTGCAAGCGGGAGCTGCAGAGATCTTTTTTAGAACTAAGATCCACGAACACACTGCAAATAAATTACTTATCCAAGTTTGTGCTTTTAAATGACTTCCGAAGTCCGAAGTCCACCTGAAAGGCTCTGATGGATTTACTGTACTTCCAGCAATCCCACGATGAGGAACATCCAGCGTGGAAAGGACCAGTCCCAGCCAAGGTGTCATTAGAAAGCCCACCTGTGGCGAGCTGGGCCTTCCCCCCCTGCGGGGATGGAGTCCAAGCAGGGGGATGATCCAGATCACGCAAAAAGCGACGCTGGGATCAGACCGCTAACAAACTCCAGACCTTCGAAGCCTCCTGCCTCTTTGCGGAAGGAGAGAAGGGGCCCCCGAACCACTGCTTTCCATGCTGAACTGGAAATCGGCAGCTGCTGTCTGGCTCCCAGCGCCGCTGGCAGGTGACTCTCCCCGCAGGTCCCGCTCCGCTGCGCCGAGCTACACCCGACGCCAAGCTAGCTTTGCCATCCAAAAACGCTCCCAGAGCAGGGAAGAGAGAAGGAGTGCGATTCTCTGGAGCAATACAGTTTTCCTTAACTTTCCAAGCGCGTTGTGAGTTGAAGCAAGAGGAACCAGTGTCTCCAGGAGAGATAAGAGGTGGCTGCGGGCTCCGTAAGGTCTGTGCACGGGTCCCTAAAGCCCGACAGCCCCCAAGGAGCATCCTGAGCCAAGCGCGCCAAGGAGGGAGGCCAGGAGCTCTCCGTTCCCCTGAGCCGGGCCAGGCTCTGAAGGCGAGGAGACCACCTCCAGTGCCGAGACATCTACACCTTCTCTTCCAAGCTGATACTCCAGCAAAAGGCCTTCCCGACGCCTGCAGCCCACAGGAGAGCGGGGCACGCTTTCTGGGAACGGAGGAGCCAGCGTCTGCCACCCCCGCAGCACTGGGGGAAGAGACGGGGAGCTCCGACACAAGGGTCCCACCGCATCGCTGTGTCCCAGGTAACCTGCATCAGGCCCCGCAAACTCAGGGCAGAATCCCCGGGAAATGTGACGGACGCAGGATTGGTGACGCTGGCACAGAAGAGCTTTGCCTGTTCCCAGGTCCGTGGATGTGCAGGGAAAGCGGGGCTGGAAAGATTTTGGAGGTGAAGAAGAGCCCTGTCCTAAGGGCACGCCCTGGCTCTGCCTTCCCTGTCGCACCGACCATCCCCATGCTCGGTGCATCTTCGCGGCTCTCGCTCCGCTGCCTGGCTGCCGACCCCCTCGCAAGAATACCAAACCCCGGCTACGCAGCGCGCCTCGCTCCAGCGCCGCTTCCTCGGCTCCCGGGGCGGCCCCGCGGCGCACGGGCTCTCGCGAGACCCTCGCCGTCGGAGTTTCCGTCTGATGAAGTGATGAAAGTCAGCCCGCGCGGTGTGGGCTCGCTCTGTGTGGGCTGGTTTACAGCCTGAGAAGTAGCTATGTAAAACCAGCACCTTTTTACTCAACAGATCTGCTCTCCGTGGGGGATCCCACCCTCTCCATGGGTCTGCCTCCCATCCCCAGCAGAAAGATGTTTCACATCGATGCCACGGTGGCCCTGCGCGCTGGGCGAGCGAGCCAGGGCACGCTGTGCCAAACCCACTGCCAGGGAAACCCCGACCGTGCAATCCTTGTCATGACGGACGGAGGCAGCAGAAAGCATGCAACCTGCCTCTCCCTCCACTGGGAACCAGTTGAGCTGGCAGTCAGGGGCAGCAGCTTTTTACTGGGGAAAAGGCACGTTTTGGTATGGACGCTGATGAGAGAACTCCATCTGCCAGTCCCCCGCGACGCCTCCAGCGCTGCCCGCTGCTGCCCCTGCACGTGCGTTATGGCAACGCCTGCAAGCCCAGCACCACCGCTCACGCCACGGCCAGGAGGAGAACCCCCTTCCCAGGAAGGACCTGGAGCTCCCGCGGAGCTCCGGAGCTCCAGCGCGCGGTTCTCGGGTCTCCCTCAGTGCTTCCGCAGGGAGCGGCTCCCAGCCTCGCCAGCCTGGCCCCCTCCCCGGCAGAGCTGCTCGGCCCTTCCGATCCTTCACCCCACCAAGTACCGGCTGCTGGCTGTCTCCAGAAACAACTGACCGGGCACCAGACCCTTCTAGGTGACAGGCAACTCCCGGTCCCCCGAACCTCAAGCACTGAAGATGCACAGAGCTGTTTTTCTTCCCTGTGTTGCTTTCCTTTTCAAACGTCCCATTTTCTAAAAGCAAGACCGAGCAGCTTGGCAAGGATTATCACGTTTATGCAGGGAAGAAGCAGTCCCCTGGGCCCTGCGCTCTCTCCAGGCCCTCGCGTTGCTGCGGGTCTGTACCTGGGAAGCGGCTCGGGGTGCAGGACAGTGGGGCCCGGGGTGCAGGACAGCGGGGCCTGGGGTGCAGGACAGCGGGGCCCGGGGTGCAGGACAGCGGGGCCCGGGGTGCAGGACAGCGGGGCTCGGGGTGCAGGACAGCGGGGCCCGGGGTGCAGGACAGCGGGGCCCGGGGCCCGCCGGAGCAGCAAGCCACGATTCCTGCACTGACCGCCGCCGCCGTAACCCTCGAGGGGGAGGCGAGACACCAATGCATTTCAGCTCAAGACATATTACATTTGTCTTTTGCATTATTCTGAGCCTTAGCTGAAAGTATTTAAGGGCAATGCTTCAGACAGTTTTTCCTAGGCTTCTGTGGGAGGCAGGATAGTGGCCTAGATGGATTTTGTCCTGGATCTGGGATGTTTTTTATTACGGAAAAGCTTTATTAGAATGGCATCTTGGTGCGCGGTCGGGTTTGCAGCGGGAAGTTTCATTGTTCTGTCAGGCTCATAAAAACGGAAAATGCATCAGAGAAGTCATTTCAGCCCCGAGCCCCCATCGCTTTCCCGTGCAACGCTTTGTTCCCGAGGCGCGCGAATTTTGTGCTGGCAAGAGACCCCAAACCAGCAGCTCTCAGGGCTGAAGTTTCCATTCATCAAAACCAGGTACAGCAGGGACGGCAGCAGCGCGGCCTTCCCGCCCGTCCCTGCCAAGACCACCTAAAAGGATGAGAAGCAGCTTAGCCTCCGCTGGCCACTCAATGGTTTTAGTTGCTGCGTTGAGTTGGCCAAGAAGTCTGCCACTCGGTGCCAATTCTGAGAGCGAGCTTTCTCCTCGTTGACCTACTACCCGTAACGTCAGGAGAGCTGACTCGAGCGCCCTGACGGCTCCCTGCTTGGTGCGGCGATCCCCTGCTCTCTCGCCCTGCGACGCTCGGGGACGGCGGCTGTTGAAATGCGAACCCTTGCTGTGATCTGCAGCGAAGTGAGGAAGAGGAAGAACCGGGGCAAAGACGAGCGACCTCTGACACCTGCGAAGCGCGAGTCAAACGGAAAAATACAAGCAGAGGAGGACACTAGATGCAGAAGACTCGCAACCAGGCGCTGTCAGGAATGAAGCGTTTGTTAGGTTCGAAGGCAAGAACGGTTAATCCACCATGCCCCTGCGCTTTATGCGGCGTGGTATGCGCCGCACCGCAGTCGCGGCACTGCAGCGCTTTCGAAGCGGGCGAGCGGTTTCAGGCTGGCGGAACTGTTAACGAACAACGCAAAAACGAACACGGAAACAAACAGTCCTGCGAAAGCAAGCGCAGACAGCACAGGCTCGCTACAGCACAGCCAAGCTCCGTTAGACGCTTCTCGGCAAGACAAACGGCTGCTGATGCGGGGCTGCGCATGCGAACTTCTGCAGGGTGGCACTGACACCGGACCGCGGTCGCTGCCGCCTCTCCCAGGGCGCCGGCACGCAACGCTCCCTTGAGACAGGCGGTGACCTGCTGCTCTAGGGATTGCATTCGTTAACGTTAATGATGCAGGTGTCCGCGCTCTTCAGCATGGGGAGGGCTTTGGCTCTTGTGAGGCGGCTCGCACAGGTCCCCGGCTGGCGGGTGGATAACGCTGGGGCAACGCCGCCAAGCGTCGCCAGGCAAACGTTCCCTTTTATCGCCCGAACCTCGGCACTGTCACCAGCTGCCGGAACGCTGCTGGTCACGGCGAGGTAGTTCTCACTTCAAATGAAATTCCCCAGGACAAAGGGCCTCTTGTAGATGAAATAAGAGCCCGGGAGGCTCACAAAGAGGCACTGCATGCCATGACCTGCAGTCTCACGGGCCGCTCTTCTCCAATAAATATGAGAACAACTGAAACACGCTTCATGTGATGAAAACCAGGTATCGCTGCGACTCCTCGGCAGGCTGTCAGTGCCTGGGTCGAGCGAGCGGCGTTTGGGCACCCCGCTACGCTGTAAAGTCACCTACCATCAGCAAACGCTTCTCTCACCAGCTGCATCTCCGTACAACAAGCAGACTGCCGGGGATTTAACAGAAGCCTCGGAGAAAGGGCGCCGCACAGCATCACGTCCCCGGCGCAGCACGCGTGGCGCGCTGCGACACGCAGCTGGTTTGGCCCCAGAGCCCGAGGAGCGAGCAGCGAGAGGTGAGCTCCGACGGCGGGACGGGGCACGCGGAAAGGCCGTGCCCCAGGGGAAGGCTGGGAAGGCTCCGCAGCAGGGTCGGATACGCTCCTGGGGAGGTGACGAGCAGCGTGCCGCCATCTAAACCGGCTCATTGCCAGCGTTTCCATTAGCAAGTCATCCTGCTCAGTACCGCAGAGCGATTCAGGCTCTGGCTATTCCTACGTACGTACCTACGTACCTACGACTGCTGCTCAAGTGGATGCAGAGTAGCTCCAGTGACACTGGGAAAGGAGCCGAGGCCTCGGCACGCTGGGAACACCGTCCTCCTTCTCTGAGTTTATATTCCTCCGCCAAGACGGGATACGCGGAGTGCAGTAACCCCAACGAACAAAACTGCGCGCGGAGATGCTGCGGCACAGCGCTAACCCCATCCGAACCCGGAGAAGAGCGGAGGCTGGGGATTCCTTTTAGTATTCACCCTTTGCCTTCAGATCCCCTGGGGCAGGGACGGGTCTCCTGTTAAAGGGCTGCGCCCTGCCTAGCGCCGCGTGCCCACAGTACGCTACAACTCTTCTTTTACAAATTCACGGGACAAACAGGCTAGGAGCCGAGAGGCGGATACAGGACTACCGCGTGGCTGGGAATCCCGACTGGCCAGATTCCTTCCCTCTGGAATGCCTTCAGAGTAAAGGAACTGCAAACAGACGAGAGAAGCGCAGCGTTGCTCGCAAAACGCGGGCGTAAGAGCCCCAGCAGAAGAGGCAGCACAAGCCCTTTCTTTGAGAGGGTTCTCTAAGAGGAGGCGAGGAGCTCAGCCTCCGCAGGGGCGGGGGGGAAATGTTTTCTGTCCTTTTCCTGCTTCTGCACGGCCTGCGAGAGTCCTTAATAATTCAGAGACACTCTCGGCAGCACTTTTTTGTTCATTTTTATTACCTTTTAAACGGCCAGTTTCAGCTTCCGATGAGCCGCACAATAAAATCTGTCTCTGCTGTCAGTGAGATGGGTTGCGGTGCCCTGGACAGGTCTATAAATAGGGGAAGGTACAGACAAACAGACAAACATCTCCTCCAAGGCCGAGAGGAGGGAGCGAGCGGGCGTCTCCTGACTCTATGGGACTCGGAGGCGTACAGACAGCAAACCCTGCTGCACTGCGCTGCCCGCAGGCTGCAGACCCTGCCTGCAGCTGGCTCTCTACCCGCTGGGTAATCTTAAGGGAAGAGGGCTTCTTCCACAGGTTTCGACCCTTCTCCGTCTAGAGCTAACGCCACTACAGCTCTGAAAAGCGACAGCTAACAGAATTAATGAGACGGGACGTGCACGTCACCCTCTCATCACCTTGGGTGCGCGGGTCCACAGCAGCCTTCTGGCTGAAGGAGCTCTCTGCTGCTTTCCAGGACCCCGAAACTAATTGCACCTCCTCCAAATTGCGTTTATACTTTAAGGACACAAAGTCTGTCCTGGCCTTCAGAGGGAAGACCTTAATCCCGATACTCCCTTTTCCCCAGGACCCAGGGAGAGCGGGAAGTGCCCGAGACCTGAGAAGCGGCTGAGCTCGGTACAGTCAAGGGAGAAGTTCTTGGCAGTTTGATACAGACAAACAACTTTCTAGTTTTTCATCCCAACACTTGCAGTTGCACCTGTGAGCACTGTGTGGTGATAAAAGACACAAGACTGCACATCTGATCCCTAATAAAAAGCGACCCCTCAGCTTTCAGCCTGCCACCCACTGAGTCCAGCCTAAGTCTGACGCAAGCCGTGTCCTGGCGAGTAAAGAGGCCGAGTGGGAGAACCGATTCACCACGTCAAGAACTAGGTGGGCAAACGGCGGTTTGATGCAAAGCTTCCTCCGTTATCCATCTGGAGAGCAGCTGGGACGGGCAAAAGCAGAGGACGGCGCAGGGGCAGTGCCGTAGCGCACGCTGTCAGAGCGGGCTCACGGAGCAACGCTGCCCGCAGCCGTTCCGAGTCTCGCCTACGGGCAAACCCAGCGGGATCACAGCTTAGCAAGCAAGACTGGGAGCCGCCTGCCCCGCGCGCCTGTCAGCTGCCTTTGGACCGCAAATACAGCGCGGAAGCTTCTCGACCACGAGGATGCGTTGGGCCTGAGATGAAAAGGCCAATCGTACGCTGGCTCCTTCCTACGCTGGAGGAGCAGGCAGTTTGCACAAGCCCTCACTGAGCACAGGCATGTCCACCCGTTCTTATTTTGGCATCCCACGTGGCTCCCGCACGCAGGGGGTTAATTCCGGTGGGATACGCTCGCCGCTCCAAGCAGAAGGGGAACGGGAGAACCAGATCTCCCCCCCGGCGCTTGCAGGGAGGGCTGCGGTCAGAGCCAGAGGTGAGCTCCTTGGACAAACGACCGCCTCTGCTTCCAAGGCTGGCTGGAAGCCCGGGTTGCTGGGCATCCTTAAAGCTTAACAGTACAGAGCGGCGGGCCGGCTAGCAAGACCTGAGCTGGGCCGGCCGCAGCACAGCACTTACTTGTCGAGGCAGGCAACGCTGAGGCACTTTTCCTGGGGCTGAGGCTGTGTGGTGCTGTCGCCGGCTGCAGCGGTCGTCGTGCTGGGCTCGTTCTCCTGCAGGATGGAGTCAATGAACGTGGAGGGGGACAGAGGAGTTTCAACGGCAGGAGGGTTGCCGGGGCTGGCCTCCTCTATCTGCGGGCTGCGGGCGGGACTAGGGGGTTCTTCTTTGATACGGACCACAGGACTACTCCTGAGAGAAACAGAAAGAAAACTGGTAAAAACCTCAGACGAACACATTCTGCGTTTCTCAGATCTGCTTCCACACAACGGGGGAAAAAATCCTCGTGCCTGCCGTTGCCTTTTCACATACAAAGCCTCCAGAGCCAGCTACAAAGATGAGGCTGAACGCGTACCTAACTATTTCTTCCCTGATTCTGATCCTAATCAGCTCCCCTGACGCATCGATGCCTTGCGCTCTTACTGCAATCTCAGCGTATTTCTTGTGGCTGAAGGTTTGCGAGGCTGCTCAGCCCAGGACCTGCCGTGCCGCCGGCTCTGCGTAGGTGAACTTATTGGAAGGAGGGTGTGATTTTTCCTTAACGGCACAGTTTAAAACAATACAGCTTTTGATGTGGACATACTCTAAATAGTACAGAAGCAGCACAGCGTATATACCCTTCTTTAAAGTCCCCGCTGAGACAGCCGTGACATCACCCTCCCCGTACGCAACCATCCGGGCGTTTTCAGATGCGCTACGTTTATGGGAAGGGAAGATGGCTTCGTTGGTCAGCCCTAATTTCACCACCCAAACTCACTGATTTGAGGTGGAAGAGGCACAATTAGTCCTACTGGAAAGGACAGCGACCACAAAAGGACAGAGAAAAGGGCCATTAGGCAAACATATGGTCTGTATTTAAGAGCCAGTGTTCCTGGCAGAGGGGATTAAGGCAATAAATGGCATTTGTGGGTGATTCAGCACCTCAGGGGAAGCGCCGATGCCAGGAATAACCTATTAACGAGGAAGAAAAAAGGAGTTGGGAGACCACAAGGTACTAAGGAAAGACGGGCCCTTCTTGCCCGGGGAGGCTCAGAAGCTTCGAGAGCCGCTGCTGCCTGGTGGAGACCTCGAGGTCCCCTCCACCCTGGTATTCTGCGATTCATTGCTCGTCTCCGTTACGTGGGAACGAAGCTGCTTTCTGCACCTCCTCCTCCGCGCAGCGAGTTTGTAAGGGCAGGGCAAAGCTACCCCTGCTCTAGGATGTCGGCAATTTCACAGGACGGAGCAGATGCCTTCCTTGTGGAAACCAAACCGTGACCCTCCCCGGACAGGTTCACGCCAGACGAGGCAGGCAGAGGAGCGAGCGTTGTTTGCAAAACATGAATTAAAGCTGAACAAAACCAACCAAAAACCTGCTGAGGTGGCAGCGTCCTGAGCGAGACTATCCCGGAGGGACAGGTCCACCTTTCCGTAATGTCCTGGCAGGCGAGGTAAGCAGGACTGAGTTCAAACACCCTGAACGTCCCCCGTACCGAGGGCTGCGCCGTTTCCAGCGGTCGCTCATGGGGGATTTTTAACAGAAGAGGCATATTATAACGGTGTTTGACTGCTCAGCTCACGGGGAAACGCATTCTGCATACAGACAGCTTCAGATTTTACGAGAGGAACAGCATACCTTTCATCGAGACTGCCGCTGGGAGATGCTGAAGGGCTGGACTGGGCTAGCTCGGTCACGTCAGAGATAATGGGACCGGAGTTGGCTGAAGAATCCGGGGAATAGAGGTTGGAGCCACTATATGCTGGGGAAGAAGCCTGAAATGACAATCACAGCATTCGCGGCGTGAAGCACCAGGCACGTACCGTACGCCGTCCCGCGTGCGGGAGACGGAGCGGGAGGAGGCGCGGCAGACCAGCCCGACGTCCTGACCCACCCGAGGACGAAGGCGACGCGGGGCTCCACGCAATGCCTAGAAATACACTGCTGCCAACCCGAAGCACTACTAAAAAAACCTAAAATTGGACTTCTGCCTGTAAACTTCATTTTCTTGGAAATAATGGAATTTAAAAAGTAAAAACATTGGATTCTTTTCCTGGATCATTCAACACTTGGGGTTTCAGAAGCCCAGATTTTCAGCTTTCCTCTTCCACTAAAACTCCATTCTTTTTTTCTTAAATGAAAGCTGAAATTCATACGACTGAGACCCACAGATGGAAGCTACACAAGATTGCCGTGCTGGGAACAGCAACGTGGAATGCTTGCATTTTGGTATCAGCCTTGCTAAGGAGCAAATTAATCGAGACACGTGGGTGACGCCGAATCCCCTTTCCTCTTTGTGTATCGGCGTTTGTCAGCCCGGGACGCAAAGCAAACCGCAGATTAGAAGTCGCACCCAGGCGTCGGACAACCACGAGGACGGGAGAAGGCAGGGTAGGGGATTCTGCTCGAGCTCTCCCGGCTGCGCTTAGCTGTGAGCCGATCCACCATCTCGCTCACTCCTTCGGAGCGATCTCCCGACGCTTCGGACAGGGATGGTAACACCCAGCGGTGGCTGGAGAAAGCCCTGGTCCGTCCTTACCTTAGGTAAATGTCTGACCGTCTCTCCTTTAACGCTTGCCTGTGCTGCGCGCGCTGCACCTGGGCTTGCACCAGCACTGCATTAACCTTCTCGATCGCCGCTTGGCACAGTCAAGACCACAGTGCAGATACGCCCCCTCAGCTCCCTCGTAATTAAAAATACTAAAGAATAACCACAAATAATTCCATCTCGCTGCCTGCCGGGTGGGACCCGGGGACGCGCGGAGATGCCCCGCAGGCTCTGCCTCGAGAGGCTGGATCCCCACCTCCGCAGGCGCGAGCCGCCCGCCCAGCGAGGGACCGGTCCTGTCCGCAGGAGCGTTTCTGCCTGGCGCTGTGCTCACCGACGCATCCATAAAAGAGGCGGCCACCGATTCGAACCTTTAGTAAAAGCCGAAGTGCCAGCTGTGCGCGGCACGTGCGCCGAGGAGCGCGCAGACAGCACGCTGGCCTTGTGACGCACGCTCGTGCCCTGTTCTGGCCCGTGACTTTTGGGCTACCTGTTGTTTCTGCGAGCCTGCGGTTGCATTCTTGAGCAAAAAAAGGCACGACGGCGCGGCAGGAGGTACACGGGCGCCGAATCGCCGGGGGCACAGAGCGAGCTGCTGCTTTGCAGCAGTGACGTGAGATCAAGTCCCGACGAGCGGCACAGGACTGACCTCAGCTGTGTCACGGCCGTGCCTCGCCCCCGCTAAGGTCTGACGCCACGTTAGCTGTCCTGCTGTGAAAACACAAGGCTTTTTTTCACTGTCGAAGCAGGGACTACGGCAGCGTCAAGATCCGGCGTACTTGTTGGCAGCTCGCTCTGAAAAATTGCCCAACTACCATTTCTCAGTTCTGTTTCGAGCTGAAAATCATGAAGGCTAAAGCATGAGAAAAGATGACCACCTGTGTTTCCCATAATTGGGACAATCCGGTAGGACCTGGAAGAGCTCCCGGTGGTTCTGTGTAAGTATTTGCTGCATGCAGGAATAAAGGCACTTTTAAAGAAGAGATCACAGGATTAGACGGGAGCTGGAAGGGGAACAGAGAGCTTCCGCGGAGGGTGGTCTGACTGCAGGAGAGCTCTTTCATGGCGCTTAGCTATTTTGGTGCTCTGCTAAAAAATTCATCAGGATCACCTTGGCAGAGCAGGGCAGCTGGGCGTCAGGAGCCAGCGGCTTGCGAACGGGACGTCCCCGCGGCAGCACGGGCAGGATTGTACCTTGGAATTGGGGACAGCTTTTATTTTGCTACAAACAGCCGGTATGAAAGCTTAGCTACGTTCCCAGCTGCAAAGCCTTGCTCCCGGACTACAGCGTTGCCAGAGGATCAGTATAAAGAAGCACATTGATTCACGCAGCGGCTCTGGCCAAGAACCGCCAGCTGGCTTTCCCATGCCAGGCAAGCAGGGGCGCGCAGACCAAGCGAGACGCCCCGAATTGAAGTGGTGCCGTTTCCCAGGGCACACGCTGCTATGAACCGGATCAAACGGAGCATCTAAAATGAAAACAACCATGTCACGACATGAGATTTAGCCGATTAGCATAGGCCCGAGGTGATTAAAAGCAAAGAGTGACCGAACGTGTCACACCTCTCCTATCAGCAGTAAGCGCTGAGCCAGCCAGCTCGCCCGCAGGGAGAGCCACGAACGCGGCTTCCCAGGGCACGGGATGAGTCTCCCAACCTCGCGCTAAGTCAGAGCCCACGGTCGGAGACCCGCACGGCACGAAGACGGGCAGCTCTCACCGTTCAAAGCATCGCGCAGTGTCGCAATGACAGGGTTTATGTGCAGGCACACTGCAGCTATCGGGTCGAAAGGGAAAGAGCAGCACGAGCGACCAGGGAGGCGATGGTGCCCCTGCACTGGGCACTGGTGAGGCCGCCCCTCGAATGCTGTGCTCAGCGCTGGGCCCCGCACCCCAAGGCGGCCATGGAGGGGCTGGAGCGTGGCCAGAGCAGGGCAGCGAGGCTGGGGCAGGGGCTGGAGCACAAGGCTGGGGAGGAGCGGCTGGGGGAGCTGGGGGGGCTCAGCCTGGAGAAGAGGAGGCTGAGGGGAGCCCTCCTCGCTCTCTGCAACGGCCTGAAAGGAGGCTGGAGCCGGGGGGGTCGGTCTCTGCTCCCCAGGAACAAGCGATGGGACGCGAGGGAACGGCCTCAAGCTGCACCAGGGCAGGTTTGGGTTGATATTAGCAAAATTTCTTCACGGAGAGAGTGGTCAGGCATTGGAACAGGCTGCCCAGGGCAGTGGTGCAATCACAGTCCCTGGAAGTGTTCAAAAACGGTGTGGATGTGGTGCTGAGGGACGTGGTTTAGCGGTGGCCCTGGCAGTTAGGGTAACGGTTGGACTCGATCTCAGAGGTCCCTTCCAACCGTAACGATTCTATGGTTCTGTGATTCTGTGGCTCCGCTCCCCTCCTCTGGCTTCGGAGGCCGAGCAGACTCAACACACGCAGGCCCGGGAGCAAGCCCGCAGCTCATCTGAAGGAGGACCGAGGGCCAGCGTGAAGGGGTTCGGAGGAGACTCCTTGTGTTCACCGGCCACCGAACAGCCAGGGGAAGCAGCACATCCAAAGGTGCACAGGACAGACAAAACCTCAGGATTCACTGGGATCCAGCAGCAATCCGAAGGACGGTCCGGAGCACACGTTTACGGACTCCCGTAACGCCGTGCCACCGCGAGGCCACCTCCTGCAGGCAGCGGGGTGAGGCGCTCCTGGAGCAGGCAGCTGGGTGACTGCATGGCGTTCACCCACCCTAACGAGGCCAAGGTCTGAACGTCCACAGCCAACTAAGAACTCGTTTCTTCTGGGCCATACATCGACGACGTCTTGCAGGAGACCCCTTCGCCTGCTCTCTCACCTCAAGGCTTTAACACCACACAACCTTGCTCACGTTGGGGATTATTCTGTGCACGAGCACCAGTTGGCTTTACTACGCTCTTCCCACCTTGCTCCCTACCTCCACAATTCAGCTCTGATCACTTGGGTCTTTGCTACTTGTGTCTCAACCCACGGCACCTTCCCTGACTGAAAGGAGGCTTCTTTGGAGGGAATAATGCTAATTATACATGGTCACACATTAATTAGGCAATATGAGCAAACGTTTAGCAGGGATCGACTGACATCAGATGCGTGACTGCCACCAGATGTGTTTTGTTTGTGACAAAACCAAAACGTGGACCAAGTCAGCAGATGTAGGCTAAGCAAGAAGGCACCACTTCAACCCATCTCTGCTTTCAGCGGAATTCAGATAACTCCTCGCTTGGGCAGCAAGTCAAACCCTCGGCCCCATCACAGCTATCACGGAGAATGACCCGCTGACAGCTCTCTCCTCCTTGGCTAAGCTAGAACGCAGCTGCCACCTTAAAATACGTTGCCAAACAAAACAAAGAGGTTGTGAGCAAATGGTGGTACAAAGGCAAGACCAGCTGGAGAAGAGCCTACAACGGGTCCCTCCCCGCGAAGCTGCGTCCTCGTCCCCCTCTCCAAGGCCAGGCGCGCACGGCGTACTTACTGTGTATGGGGATGAGCCGTGGACGTGCTCCAAGGAGTACTGGCGACTGTATTTCGGCATGGAATGTGCTGAACTGCTGTCGTTCAACATCAGGGGGCTGCAAAAGATTCCCAAACACCGCAGGAGTTACTGCGCTGCCGGCACCGGCTCTCGGGCACCGCGTCTCCCCGGCAGAGCCCACCGTCCCAACCCCCGAACTGCGTCCTTGCACCCACCCGAGAGGGGCCAACGCGCGACTGTCCCCAGGTCTGGGTGGCCCGGAGGGGCACGTGGCCACGGGGGGTGGCTGTGTCAGTACGGCAGAGCAGCAGCCCCACGACACAGAGGAACACAACGAGCCCCCGTGACCAGCCCCCGGGCTACATTTTGCAAGTCTATTGAGCAGAAATGTAAAACCTCAGGCCTCAGAGGACTTCTTTATAGTCCCCGGTCACCTCCTTCTGCGGGCCTGTATTGTCAGTGCTCTGCTTGGCTTCATTTCTCCACGGCCAACTGCTCCAAAGATGGATTACTGGTGGTCAGCTGTGACACAGCCACTTCTGTGGCCCTTTTCATGTACTTGAGTACTGCGGAGAAACGCTTTCTCCTTACAAGATAAATCATTTCAGCATGTCTTGGACATTACCACTGTATAAAACCCCACTATCTTCATTAATAATAATCAAGCCTGCTGTGGTGTTGTCTGCCATATGGTGCTGCTGGGCACTGTTCAAACACAAAAGGACAGCCTTGCGACTCGACAGGCGACACGGGACAAACAGACACACGACAGAGGATCTGCCGGTTCATACGTGAACAAGGGCAAAAAACCAGGTGGAGGAGGAGCCCGTCTCGCAGGACGAGACTGGCAGAGCGGGGCCTGGTCAGCCTCGTGGAGTGTCGGGTGAGACACAACAGGAGAACCATCTGCAAAAGCTAAGGAGGGAGAAGTAACCGTGCCGCAGCACAACCCTGGGACGGACCCAGGTAGCTATTAACTGGCCAAAACAAATTAGCCTGGAATTGTTCTTAATCGCTTACGGTACTTAAGTACCGAATGGTCAGCCAGCACAACTAGCAAGGGGCAAAATAATCCGCCGCGCGTTTGAGGGCAGGCGCGATTAGTCTGTGCAGGCGTCCCAGCAGCCTGTGACAGCAGGAGGCTGGTCTGGATGGGCCAACGTTTCCCTTTCCACGTAACGACAGAAATACCCCGGCAGCGCCAAGAGGCTGTTTTGGCAGCGCCGAGAGGCTGTTTTGGCAGCGCAAGACCCCAGCCCTCGCTGCATGCGCTGCCCTAGCGCAGCAGCAGTTTCACAGACTGCGGTGGTTAGCTACGAAGTAGGTTCTGCAGGGGCTTATGTGGCCTGGCTCGCAAACCCTTCTTGACATCGGTTGCATAGCAGTGTTAGCTGGTTTTGGCTGGAGCAAGTACTTGAAGGCTCACATGATCCCAATGACCGCTGTCCAGTCCTACCCCACTGGCCAGGCTGCTACGGCAGACAGAGATCTGGGGGACCCACTCTGCTGATCCTCTCTTTATTCTCTCAGACAGGGAATCTTTATCTGGATGTAGAAATGCAGACTTACATCTTCCTCTTCACCCCAAGAATACGGTTGGATTGCACCAATGAAATCAAAAACTGGATAAGCTGCCGGGAGAAAAAAGGAAAAAAAAAAACCCGTTACGGCGTGCACAGTACTTGGACAAGCAGAAATAGCTCTGGGACCGCTCGGTCAGAGCGCTGACTGCAACCCAAAGCACAAAGGCGAAGGCCAGGGGTAAACCCGGTCCGCGGCAGCCGGCTGAACTCTGCATTGTAACGCTGCCGGCCCCGATTTAGCCTCTCCCCGCTGGGCTTCCAGAATCTCATGGTAACAGGGAGAAAACAGCCATCAAAATTATTCTTCAACAGAATGAACGCCACTGCATCCCCCCGATCCTGCAGGTGCCCGGCCTGCTCGCTACCTACCCAGATAAACGAATACAAGAGCGTCCCAACCCCTCCGTCTGGAAGACCAGGATTTACCTTATTGACAACTTTCTGCTGCTGGGCATGCTTCTGCCTCAAGCTGGCTACTTCCCTCCACAACGCCTCGTTCTCGCTGCAAGAGAAGGAAAAGCCAGCTGAGAAAAAAACCCGCAGCCTCTCAGGCAGAGCAAATAAAGCACGGGGCAAGCTGGAAAACCGCAGCGGGGGATTTGCCGACATCTCCAGATACTGGCTCATTTACAGCCTCCTGGGGCCGCGGGTGAAATTGCGTTCATTAACTTTGCTTTGCCATCGGTTTAGCTTGCGCGGCTCCAGAAACAGCAGCTATTCACACGTGGGCAGTAACACAGAGCCTCACCCGGAGAGAGCGAGCCGTTCACATCTGCTACGAGCCATTACTGCGCCCCTGTGGAAAGGCCCCCGGTGACCGAGCTCAATCTCCTTGATCTAGCCCAGGTGCGCGCCGGGCCGGCTGTAAATCGGCTTCTCGAGAGACAAGGGGGGGGAGCCGAGGAGGAGCGAGCTCCGCGCCCAGGCCCAGACCCGGGCTGCGTCGGGACGGAGCGTGGGCTGCGCGGCCAGCGCACCGAGGAGCTGCGCAGCACCTACCCCTCGCGTTTTCTCCTGCGGCAGCAATTCCCAAACTCTACACCCTTTTTTAGAACTCCGTATTTGGCTTTTCTATGCATAGAAATGAAACCAGCAATGATTGGGTTTGTGTGTTCTGGGAACATAAAAGACAATGGCGAAATTAGCAATAAATCTACAACGTTTTCTCTTATTCTTAAAGCTACCCGAGCTCCGAGGAGCTCCCAGGTGATGTGGTTTACGTTATACGTTTATGTGACCGCAGCGCCGATAGGTCTCAGTCCCAGAGAGTTCCTCCGCAAGCAAAGCAGCCATTTCAAGCTGGTTTTGGGGGGACACCACCACCCCCCCCCCCCGGCTTTGTGGGACCTTGACTGCTCAAGCTACAATCTCCCTTTCTGATTTTAATTCAGAGACTTTCCCCCGCGGAGGGTGTTGAACCAGCGGTGGCAGTCAGGGGAGGCTGGACGGCTTCCCTCGGGCTTCAGGGCAGGGGCGCAGGACGAGGGTGCCCGGCAGAGCCTGCCCAGAACGGGGCGGCCCGAGGCCCCCGCTTGTACCCGGTCACGACACAGGGGCAAGACGAGCCTCGGCAGAGCAGAAGGGCAGGCGACAAAAACTCAGAGAGGGAAAACTCACACGAAACCACTCCAACTTTCTCGAAACGAGCTATGGCTTGCAGATGCATCAAAGATGCCCGAGTAAAGAAAGCGTTTTCCCCTCGGCCGTCCCGAGCTGCCGGCTCGTCCGCAGCAAGGGCTGAGCTTACGACCGAGGGGCTGCGTTTCGGCTACGGCGAGGAGCGGTCGGCGCTTTCGGCAGCCAACCCAGGGCGTCCCTAAAGGGGACGCGAGAGGCCTCGGGGGTGGGAGCCGGTGCCTGGCTGGGGCGACGGGGCTGCCCTCGTATCGACGGGTGCAGCTGCGGTTATCTCAGCTGCACCATCGCTCCCCACGCACCAGCTGCCAATTACGCGCACGGAGGATTGCTGCTCCGGGCCCCAGCGGGGATTTGGGGAGGTCTGTAAATTAGCCAAGCTTTCCCCGGCGCAGACCACCTGAACGCGGCTCCGAGATTCGCCTCGGGACAGAAAAGCGCATCGAGAAATTGCTGGGCCCCGGTGTTAGAGAGGGAAGAGCCGCAGCCGTGCACCCGCTGCCGAAATCCCAAGGGGCGGAGGCAGAGATGAAGCTGTCCTCGCCGCGCCGGCCGCTGCCCGTGCCACACCTGAGCCATGCAAAGAGGTCGAGGTCTGGTGGATCAGAGCCAGCGATGTATCATGAAAGGCAAAGAAAGAAGGTGGTAACTGCTCATTAGGCGGCGGGAGAGAAACAGCTGGACACGAGGTCCCCGAAGGGTTAAACTGATCTGGGGGCAACAAAAAACCCCTTTAATACTTTCTTTAGCATACTGTTTTATGAGGCAATTAAATGCCGGTGAAGAGTTTACAAGGGCCAGTTTCAAACGTTTCATTTCGGGAGTTATTAAAAGACCTTTGAAGCGTTTTGTTTATGCAATATTTTACAGGACCGCATAAACCCGGACGCCGCTCCGCACCTGCCTCTCTTAAACCGCGGCTCCGCGGGGATGCCCGGTGCGCCCTCCCTCGCCCCGCGCGGCCGGGACGTTTCCGCGGTCCAGCAGCCTTAGAGAAAGGTTTGTGGCTGGGGTCCGCGACGGGGTCCCTCTCCAGAGCAAGGACAAGGGGCTCTTCTCTTTCGCAGCGGAGAGCGCGTGGGAGCGGCTGACACGCGAAGGGCTGCCTGTCCCTGGTGCCCCCCGGTACCCGATGCTCCTCCAGCCAGAGCACACAGCAGCCGCCCATCCCGGCTGGAAAGCTGCCCGGGCGGCTGGATGCCGCGGCAAGCACGGGGTCTGCAGGCAGAATTCCCAGCTCCACGTGTATTTCCCCCCCCCCCCCCCCCAAACCCAGTCTCCCCCAGTTTGAGAGCGGAGCCGACGCGGGGCTGTTCGGAGGGAGCGGGCGCCTTCTCGCCGAAGCCCAGGGGCTCAGGACGCCGGCGCTTCTGCCAGACAGAGAATGGCATTTGTTATCTCCCGAAGCCAGGAGAGACGCTCATTTATCACCGCGGCTGTACAAGGGTCCTCAGGAGAAACGTCCGTCCTGCTTGAAAAACAGCCTTTCCAAAGAGCTTTAATTACCAGCATACACGCAGGAAAATGGTCGTTACTCTCCTTTCAGATAAAATTACCCTGGGTGGAAGCCGCGCTTGACTTCACGGCTAGCAATTCTTGAAATAAATGACTATTTTTTATCCAATATTTTGCAATTTAAAGAAAATGCAGTCTTGCAGGCTGTCACACTCTCGTCAAGGCTGCGCTGCTGCTTGGCATTTTCCTTAAAACCAGGCTTTTACAATCGGGTAAGGAGAGGGGAGAGGCACCTCGCTGTCTGAAGGTAAACACCAGCACTGCAGGACGCAGCTTGCGCCGTACGCGCTCACCAGGAGCGTGCGTAGAAAAAAACCCCTCAACTCGAGTTTTTTACGTCTCCTGCTTTGGGGGTCTGAACCCTGGAGACTCACGCTAGAAAATACATCTTTTTCAACCGCGCCACGTGACTGTGACCGTGTACGAACACACTTGATGCCCACAGAGCTTGTATTTGAGCTTTTATCTGCCCTACAATATTTTTATCTCCTGCCACAAGGTTCTTCAGAATTCGTTCAGACGTGGCATCGCAGCAAGCGGGGGATTCCTTCATCCTGCAGCACACAGATGTTCTAGTGCTTCAGACAACAGCGTACAGAAAACAAATCTGGATTTTAATCAAGCAAACCAAGCAAGATCTGAAGGGTCCTGCTACATCCGTATTTGCTTGGAAAAAAAATAAATGGGCAAAGATCTCCATTTAGGCATAGTATGGGTCCAGAGCAAAGCTGAGGGTCACGGATGCTACGGCCTCGCCGCGGCCCTTAATGCACACCCATGGATGACCTCAAAACAGGCGGAAAGCTGGGAAATCTGTGTTGGTTACGGCAGTACCCGCGAGTGAGAGCGATGCGTTGCGGCAGGTGAAAATTACCCAGAAAAATAGGAAGCAGCACACGTACAGAAAACCGGCGCCCGGAGCTGAGCGGTGCTGCTCAGAGAGGCGACCGTGACACGGTAAATGAGCGGTTCTGCAAAGCACCGACCCGGTGCCCCACAGCGGTGAAGTCGAAAGACAAAGCGAAGGCGAACAGGCAGCAACTGTTCCCTCTCCCTCCTGATTTGAGGCTGGGGATATCAGCTGAAGTCAGCAGCTGGCAGATTCAGTACAAACAAAGGGACACGGTTCTCCAGACACCACGTAATTAAGATGCAGACCTCTGCTGCCAGATCCCAGGGGGCATCGGACAAAATCACACAAAGAAAAACAAACCTACTGAGGACCATTAGGTACCAGGGCATCACCTGTATCTCGGGAAGCCCCTAACCCACCACGCCGCTGCCAGGAGATCGCTCCAGGGCTGCAGCGCTACGTGCTTGCCTTGCTCCTCTCCTCCCGCCCTTTGCGAACAGGCTCGTCAGGAACGGAGCTGGAAGAGCAGGACCTTCGATTCGGCACCTTGTAATTTTTAAGTCCTCACTCCCCACCTCTGTAACTCCTGTCTGCAGTCAAACCCTGATTCGGGCCTTTCCTGCGGTGTCTTGCAAACTGTCGCTGTCCTTTGCTCAAACTCCTTTTTAAGCTATTGTTTTAAGGTCAATACTTGAGCTGTCAGCTCCTGGGCTGCCGCCCGCGATACCCAGAGGAAGATGCGTTGGACCAGCTTTAGAGGGCAGGGTATGGTCCCCCCCCGGGGAACCCGGCACGTCAGGGAAAGGGTCGGAGGCAGAGCTTCGGGCAAGCCAGGCTACCAAGGCAGGGGTCGCGACGCGCAGGACGAGGCACCGAGCGCAGACGTGCGTTCCCTGTAACACCCGCTGTCCGGTGGAAGGAAGCAGCCGTACCTTGGTTTGCACTAAACCAGCTACTAGACTAAAAAGCTATTTTGAATCCCGGCTTGAGTGCTATCAATCTTTAATCTCCAGCAGGTATAAGCTTTGGGGGGATTCACGCTTGGAAAAGAGTGAAATAGCTCTAAATAGCTCTTGCTTTAGAGTCTGGAAATAGCTCAGGAATATGGAATATTAATGATCGCCCCCACCAGAGAGGCTGCCCGCGTTCTGCTGACCGAACAGGCGCGCGAACCGAACGCAGCCATCAAAAGGGCATCAGCGCTGCTTCTGCTTTCCTTTGGTTATCCCCGCGAGCTCACGAGAGGAGGCGGCGTCCCGCTCCCGCAGGGAACCCGGCCGCAAGCCGCGACCGAGCACGGGGGCGGCAGGCGTCGCCAGCAGCAAAGCGGCCACGGCGCCCGCGGACGACACTGGTTTTCCAAACCCCAACCTAGACACTGCTGCAGCAGGGAGCGGCGCCATCGGGACCCAGAAGGAAAAGTGCTTTTTCATAAACACCCGAGACACAGAGAAAAGGTTCAGTTTTGAGACCGAGTCGCTTCCGATGGCGAACCCACTCCGGAGCAGCGAGAGGGCCCGGCTTCGTGTTTGGAGTCAGCGCCCTAATGCCTGCTGCCGAAGGAGCCGGGCACAGAGGCACGACGTTTTGTTGCTTCTCAGCAACACGAGGAGAGAGCAAAAAGACCTGAGCTTAAAGGCGAGTCTGACCTTCCTAATAAAAGCGATCTCCCCGTCTTTTATACTTATTTCCTCACCTGGTTTCGCGTTTGCTTGGTACCCACAGCATCCGTTACTGCAGCAGACCAAGATTTCTGGATCCTCTGATCTGTTCGCTTTCTCTTCGAGGACACGGTATAGTGATGGACTTGGCAGTGCTGGGTGAACGGTTGGACTCAATGATCTTAAGGGTCTTTTCCAACCTTAACGATTCTGTGATTCAAAGGATTTCTTTTCAGTCTTCCCCACACACGAGCTGCCATTGCCACCAAAAAGCCACCCCGTCGTCCCCCCCTCTCCCTTACGCTCAGGCACGCGTTGAAGCCCAGAAGCAGGTCAGGGAACGGCGCGGGGCGTTTTGCTCTGCCTGTCCACGACAGCGAGGACAGGAGGATCGCTGTCAGCGTTAGCCTGGGGCCGTTGAAGGCCTTCATCTCTCTGGTGCCTGACGGCAAACTGCCCGCTTCCATCCCCAGGAACGTGTCCTGCCCTCGGACGTAACAGGGTAAATACGACAGGAATACAGCGTCACAGTACCCTCCTGGACAAAATGGCCAGCACACGGCTGGACAAACACATACTGCAATGGGTGGGCAACTGGCTGACGCGTCGGGCTCGAAGGTTACAGTAAATGGGGTGACATCGGGCTGGCGACCAGTCGCTAGCGGGGCTCCGCAGGGATCCATCCTGGGGCCAGTGCTCTTCAATATCTTCATAAATGACTTGGATGCGGGACTGGAAGGTTTGCTATCAAAGTTTGACGAAGACACAAAACTGGGAGGAGCCGTGGACACTCTCGAGGGCAGAGAGGCCCTGCAGAGGGATCTGGACTAACGAGAGAGCTGGGCAACCACCAACCCTATGAAGTTTAACAAGGGCAAGAGCCGGGTTTTGCACCTGGGACAGGGCAACCCTGGATGTGCAGACAGACTGGGGAACGAGAGGCTGGAGAGCAGCCCCGCGGAGAGGGATCGGGGGTTCTGGTCGACGGCAAGTTGAACACGAGCCAACAGCGTGCCCTGGCAGCCAGGAGGGCCAACCGTGTCCTGGGGCGCATCAAGCACTGCCTGGCCAGCCGGGCGAGGGAGGGGATGGTCCCGCTCTGCTCTGCGCTGGTGCGGCCTCACCTTGAGCGCTGTGTGCAGTTCTGGGCACCGCAGTACAAAAAGGGCACAAAGCTCCTAGAGGTTGCCCAGAGGAGAGCCACGAAGATGGTGAAGGGTCTAGAGGGGAAGCCGTACGAGGAGCGGCTGAAGGCACTTGGGTTTGTTCAGCCTGGAGGAGAGGAGACTGATGGGAGACCTCATTGTGGTCTGCAGCTTCCTCACGAAGAGAAGAGGAGGGGCAGGCGCTGATCTCTTCTCCCTGATGGCCAGTGATAGGACTCGAGGGAACGTCAGGAAGATTTGCCAGGGAAGGGTTAGGTTGGGCATTAGGAAAAGGTTCTTCACCCAGAGGGTGGTGGAGCGCTGGAACAGGCTCCCCCAGGAGGGAGTCATGGCACCAAGCCTCACAACATTCAAGAAGCATTTGGACAACGCCCTCAGACATACGGTGTGAATTTTGGGGTTGTCCTATGCAGGGACAGGAGCTGGACTTGATGATCCTCTACCTTGCCCCTCTACTGTGCTCTGGGGAGACCCCCTGAAGCCCTGCATCCAGCTCTGGGGTCCTCAGCACGGGAAGGGCATGGAGCTGCTGGAGCGGGGCCAGGGGAGGCCACCGAAATGCTCCGAGGGCTGGAACCCCTCTGCTGTGGGGACAGGCTGGGAGCTGGGGGTGTTCAGCCTGGGGAGGAGGAGGCTGCGGGGAGACCTGATTGCGGCCTTTCAATATGTCAAGGGGGCCGACAAGAAAGATGGGGACAGGCTTTTTAGCAAGGCCTGCTGCAACAGGACAAGGGGTGATGGTTTTAAACTAAAAGAGGGGAGATTCAGACTAGATATAAGGAAAAAATTTTTCATGATGAGGGTGGTGAGACACCGGCCCAGGTTGCCCAGAGAGGTGGGAGATGCCCCATCCCTGGAGACGTTCAAGGCCAGGCTGGACGGGGCTGTGAGCACCCTGCTCTGGTTGAAGATGTCCCTGCCCATGGCAGGGGTTGGGCTGGATGAGCTTTAAAGGTCCCTTCCAACCCAAAGCATCCTGTGATCCTATGATCCTTGTGGGTCCCTTCCAGCTCAGGACACTCTTTGATTCTCGGAAGCTGAATTCCAAGGACCGTGAGCAGGGAAAAGTTCAGATCTGGGTCTGCAGAGTCCCCGGCAAGAGGGGACCCCAAGCCCTGCACCCCCGTGGGGCCAGCCCGTGCTGCAGGACGTGGAGCCCAGCAGCGTTCGCGGGAGATGCCGCTCAGCCCATCCTGCGGCAACGGAGAGAGCGGCGAGGACGGAGGATCCTGCGGCTGCCGGCTGAAGGCGACGGCGTGCCTTCCTGGGCAAAGGAGGGCCGAAAGCTTCTCTCTGGGAGGACGGCAAAACCTACCCTGCTCCTTCCCCCTAAACGAGGCAAATCTTGTGTTCCTTTCACGGAGCAGGGCACAGCTGACCGTGGTTTAAGCGTGGGTCAGGAACTTCAGCTGCTCTTTGCAGCCGCAAAGGCTCGCTCCTTCTGTAGGTTTTCCTAAACGCCGAGACGTTCAGCGGTCCCCAAAAAGCGCCCGTTCCCAGTTTACCCGTTTCCACTTTTCCAACAAGCGTAAAGGTAACAATTTCAAGAGTTTTAACTGCCTCTGCTCCACCACAGAAAATGGCATTTACTTTTCTTAAAGCAACGAGAGAGGCGTTTTTATATCGTATCGACAAGAAAAAAGACTCTCTTGTTTCATCAAGGCTCAAAAGTCACCGTCTTAATCACAACGTGAATATCCTGTAAAAAACTAGTACCACACAGCAACAGGCTGCGTTATTAGGTTGCTAGCTTGACAAATAAAAATCTATAAATAAGCTTTTTAAGTGCCTACGTAATTTTGTGGCGAGTTTAGATAATGATAGCATCCTTTGATTACAGAGGCAAAACCCCTGTTCCACCTTCCTCACTGATCAATCAAAGGCGAAATCAAAGGTAACGGAGGCCAGGGAAAGACCAAACGATACCACTGAATCAACCCACTGCACACCAGTATCCCCAGCACCGTCCCCTGCCGTCATCGCTACCGCTGACATCGTACGGACTGAAAGGTCAGCAACCGAGGCGACGTGGACAAACTCTGCAGGAGGAACGACCACAGAAAGGAGGGTTCTTTAGGCTTGGAGAAGAGATCAAAGGGGATATGTCAGAGCCCTGTAAAACCGTGAATAATATGGAAAAAATGATTTGTTCACCCTTTCAAAATAAGAACAAAGAGTCACCCGACAATAAGTTTTAACAGAAGAGTATTTTCACTGCACAAGGCAATTTAATCGCAGAACTCGCAGCCCTCAGAAGTCTGCATCCACAAAGAGATAAACTAATGCGTTACAGGAACACCAGAAACCACGAAAGGAGGTGCAGCCCTTGGCGCAGCAGCCTTCGGAGCGCGGGAGCTCGCTGGACCAGGCAAGAACCCTCCTCACCCCGATGCCGATATGCTTTCCCGACACATCTGTTGTCGTCAAGTTGAATAGCTGACCAGTAAATCCATTATACCTGCCTCTGACCAGTAAATCCATTATACCTGCCTCTGACCAGTAAATCCGTTATACCCGTCGCTGACCAGTAAATCCGTTATACCTGTCGCTGACCAGTAAATCCGTTATACCCGCCTCTGACCAGTAAATCCGTTATACCCATCTCTGACCAGTAAATCCGTTATACCCGTAGCTACTTCACGTTTTGAATGCACTCATTCTATGGAAACCAAGAGAACGCTCGGAGAAATGCCGATGCCAAATCTGTCAGCCACGCGACCAACACGGGCAAGGAGAAGGACAAGATCTGTGAGGTCCTCCTGGAGATGTCCAAGAGAACGCCACGAAGACCCTTGCTGCAGAGCAATAGTTTCCATCACTGCCCAGCAAGGATTTAACCTCAATTTTCAAGCAAAACACCTTGAAAGAGCTCTGCGACACGCTGCAGAGCGTCCAGGAGAGCCCCTGTCCTAGGGAGAGCCGGGGAGAAGAGCAGGTCTTACACGGGCATCTTCAGAACCAGTCACAAACCGGAGCAGAGCACAAGAGCGAAGCAGCGTTGGTCTGGGTCACAAAGCCCAGCGGAGGCAACGCCGCCCTTCCCCAGATCTGCGGGAATCGGTGGATTTTTTCAGAAAGGCGACAGACAGATGCTCTCGAGCCCGAAAGGCTACTCCACGTAACAGCCCCTCGCTCATTACGCCCGGGGTCTCACAGAGGTGGATGGACTGGCTCGGTAGTAACTCACCTTTTAAAATAATTTTCACTACGACAGAATACTCAGGTAGCACCAGTTCATACGACCAGGGGAAGAGCCCATCCTTCTGTGTCAAGAAAGACGAACCGCCTCTCCAAATAAACTCCCAGTTCAATTAAAAAGCTTGTATCTTGGGATCCCGTCGCGTTATCTTTAAACAGCCAACAGCTCTCGGACCAGGCTGGCTACGAGAGTGGCTCTGACACCACGCGAAGCTTTTGTAAAGAACTGATCCGGAAAACTCAGTTCACGGTGACCGAACCTGTAAGCATCAGGGAGATTCTCGTCAGTCCCGAGCGCGGGGTTAAGCTATGCTTGTCACCAAAGTGTTTAAGGTCCCCGTGGTGACCCGGCGTAAGACAACCATTGAACTTCAGCCGTGGCAGCAGTAACACCCACTAGCACATTACTAGCAAAATACAGATGTAAATCAATCATCAAAACCAATTTTATTTAACACTGCGCTATTCCTCCTCTTCCTAGTGAACCAGCAGAGTCTGCCTCATTCCATACGTTGCTCTGAACCATTTCGGATGAGTACGGACAGAGGAGACTGCAGTTTTTAAGTGTTCTCTGCTTTTCTTCTGAAAAAGCAGAGGACCAAGAGAAAGCCAGACCAGTTTACTGCTCCTTAAGTGATCACGGGACTGGAAGGAGGCTGACCAGCGACGTGCCCTACTCCTTCCAGCTCTGGCCAGCTCAGGACACAGCCTGGGGCACAGGCTCACACCACCGTCCCGACCAAAGTCACTACAAGACTCCGAGCAGCTCTTCCTCCAGAATACTCTGAAAAAGCAAATTAGTGAAGACGAGGCACGGAGAAGAGGACGGCGCTGCGCAAGAGGCAACCGGAGAGACGGCGCGAACCTGCTGCCCAAAGCCGGTGCCTCCATAACCGGCGAGATGCCTGCACGTGCCGCCCAGCCGCAGGCACCAGAGCAAAGAGCTCGCCGTGAAAAGGAGAAAATCCTGCTCCAGACCGTCCACACGGACCTGCTAGGAAGCAGCTTACACAACAAACCAGGGTTAAGAGATGCCAGTTGGGTTGAGTTATTTTAACATCACTGTGTCAGACTATGGTGGTAATTAATTTCAGATTTAGATCGCCGCACTGAAAAACGAGTACTCCGCAGGTCTTTAACCCACGGTTTGGAATGACCAATAAAACTGACTTCAGATGATCTCAAGCAGTGACTAAGCTCATAAAAAGCAGCAGCGTAGATAAAACACGCAGATCCCACATTATACTCAGCATTATAAGCCATCAAAGCCGTTTTAAGATCAAGCTGATGTTTGACTCGGAGCCAGCCCAGGTCCCCCAGGCCCAGACTGACATGTGGAGGCCCTGGTAGCAGAGTTAGCGTTTTGGCCCCAATCTCTGAACAGCTGGAGCCCGCGCAACCTTTGCACAGGAAGGCCATAAAACAACACATTACAATTGTCCAATTTAGAGGTCATAAAAGCAAGGACCACAGTCTCAGCGCAAGGCTGGAAGAGCCAGAGTTCAGCCAACGAAACTCAAGCAGCGAGCGCAAAACCGAAGCATAGCACGCTTGCAATTAGGGATACACGAAAGCCGCTGCGGACCGCAGAAACCTGGCCCTTCCTCCAGGAGCACCGCAGCCTTGCCTGCGAGCGGCCAGCTCCAGACACGCAGGTATCCTTTTCCTTTCTGGCTCTCGGGGAAAATTTCATTACGCACATGCAGTCTTCTTTCCATAAAATCAGGCTTAATGGCAACCGAGTTCCAGGAGCCTCATTTCCCTTCCACTGCAAAAGCTCTTGCCACCTCCTTTTTGAAGTGGCAGATGCTCCAGCCGCCGATGTCGATAGCGCACCTGCACAAAGGCAAGCCTTCGTTTTGTTACGAGCAGAACCAAAAAGAGCCGCAGACTGGGCGGCCGATCCCCATCACCTCCGCCGCCTCGCTCTAAGCAAGGCTGGGGACCACTTGCGGTAACAGATGGCCCTTCGTCCCGCGCGGCCCAGGCACGGGGGCTCTGGTGGGGCTGGCGCCAGAGGCACCGTTCCCTTAGGTTACTGCAGCACACGAGGAAACGGGAGGTGGAAACCCTATTTGCAGAATACAGCTGCTAGAGAAGACCGCTTCAAGCCCAAGCGTTCCCAAATGCCCGCTCCCGAGCTCCTGCAATCCCGCCCTCGAGCGTGGGGAGCCTCTGCTGCGCAAAGCCCCCACCCGAGAGGCTGCTGCGCCTCGAGATTGACTGCAGCTCTGCCAGAAACCCGTGCCCTGACAGTGACGTCTCATTTCCAAATCCGAACCAGGAGCGCACCATCACTTAACTCTGCTCGCTGCATTCCCACGTATTTTGAAAAGGAAATTCAGCAACAAAGTAAAACCGTAATTTGTTATTTCCAGATGGGTACCACTGAACTGAGAAGCAGAGCCCCCACAAAACTGCTCGATACAGGTTCTCGGCAACCGCGCTGTAATTAATCCTAATACCGCTGCTTTCAGTAGGAAACAGCCAGTTAATAACAGGCAGAACGGCAGCGAGGAGGACGCGGACTCTTGAGCAGGAACACACAGATGCCGTCCAGCTGCCCGACCCTGTACAGCGCACAAAGAAAAGAGGCTCTTTCTATGCAGCCAGACGTCCGTGGCTGCTCAGCTGCACAGGGAGGAGGCCCCCGAGGACAAGATGCTCCTTCATCCAGTTCCGATTCCAGCAGGCAGACCTGGTTCACGGGAGAATATAGATCACTACTGCCTCCAGAAGACTCTTTTGATAAAGAGGTTTGGCCACCCTGGCTGCAGACAGCAACGGCACGGTCTCACTTGTTTGCCGACAGCTGAGTGTCCCGGCCTTTTTTTGCCCACGAGAAGCAGAGGAAGCATCCAGCCTGCTCAGAGGGGCAGGAGGAAGGCTTTGCACGGTGGCTAAACCGCCCAGAAAGCTGCCTGCCTGGCAGGCCTTCCCGGAGTTCCATAGGGTTTGGGGCAGGGTGGTCCCTGGGCTGCCTCTGCCCCGTTACCACGGACCGGACCTCCCTCGTCGGCTGCCGTCCTGCTCCCCAGCAGCTCTGGGCAGGAGCAGGGCGCGTAAGGCAGCGAACGCTTCTCGGAAGCGGGTTTTCACTGGAGAAGAAAATCATATCTGTGGAAAACGCCTTGGGTTTATGGTATGGTACCTACTCCACGGGGGATTTGCCCTGAGCAACTGAAACGGCAGGCACGCGCTTCGGCACCGCGGTGACCCACGCCGCGCGTCTCAGACTGCGGTATCTCGGGTTTTACCCGGCAGGCAGGCCGCTGGACGGCAGCACGGGCACGGTCGCTGCCTCCCAGCTCAGCACGTCTCCAGGTACTGCGTTTTAGCCTCCTGGCTCTCTGAAGCGCAGCGTCTCCAGCGCCATTCCTCCGGCGCAGCCTCCACGTGAGGCTTCCCTACCGTGGTACGGCCCTCTGAGCAGGCTCACTGCCCGCAACGAACCTCCGCGTGCTCGCTTGCGCTGCTCTGTCCTAGCAAAGATGTTGTTAAAAAAACCCATACACGAGAAGTAAAATGTTACTTGCTGTTACCGCCCTAACCGGCACCGCTGGCTGGGACGAAGCCAACAGCCTCTGAAATAGGTTGGATCGCCACCGGGGGCTATTTACAGGTCAAGGTCAAGTTTGCCTGTAAACTGACCTGTGTATAGAAAACAAAAAGTTAAAACTTGGTTCGAAGGTAAAGGGTACAGTAACCTGCGGTGAAACAGAAATTCCAGTTCCGGCTTAGGAGACGCCGTCCCCCCGCCCCGAAACACCCCGCACCGCTCGGCCAGCCCGCAGAAACAGCAGACGAGGTATACGGACTCGTAAAGCAGGGTGTAAACCACGGCAATTTCGCAGAAGAGCATCTTACAAATGTTACGCCTTTGCTATATAGACCGGGCCTCATTTTTTCCACGCCGGCACAGCCGTGCAGAACAGATACGCAGAAGAAAACAGTTGCTCTCTCGGAGTTATCGAGGAAAGGTGAAGAGAGAAGCAGGGCTGCAAAGTTCTGCCTAATTCTAAGCCCCTGACTAAAAGCCACGCAGTTACTCATCTCCCAGACGATTTTAAGCAGCTTTTAACCGGAGCACCTCGCTCCCCGAAGGTGGGAGGGCTTCTGTTAATGAGGCTTTTCCGAGCACGGTGACTAAACTTGGATATCACCTAGTTGGCTTCATTATGTCCTAGCTCAGCTTTTCTCTCACCTAACACTGATGGATTCAATCTTTTCAACAAATGTTCTAATGCAAACTCTATCCCCTTAGGTCAGTGTCAAACGATAATATATATGTTGCTTTTGGAACCCTGAAACCATAAAGCAAGCTACACGGGTCAAAATTATTTGGTATGATTTACTGGGGGTTTGCATACGGTAAACTAATTCTGGTGAAGAGGAATTATGCTGCAAAAGGCCAAGTTCTTGTGTCTGTTTAGATTTATTTTTGTCAAGAGAAATTTTAACTTTTAAATTCTGTTAGCGACTGGGGCCTTGTAAAAGCGGCGGGGCCTTGTAAACAGAGCCTGGGCAGGAGGAAGTGCTCTCAGCGTCCCATGGCAGAGCTTCACGCGCTGAGCCAGAGAGAACACAATCCCCGAAGGAGACGTGGAGAAAACCGATAAAAACAGGTGCAGACACCACGGCTAGCTCGCTGCTTTCAGCAATCTGTTTAAAATTAAACTTACGGATACACTTGGGCTCCCACCGGACCCGAGCGGAGCCGATGAATCACCGGGAAGCGACAGCCTCCCCGTCTCCCCTTCCTGCCCCGGGCTTTGCGCGAGGGCAGCAGCGCTCGGGAAAGCTGCGGGCAGGGGAGCGGCGAGCGCGGTCGCTGCCGGGAGAGGCAGGCGGGCAGGCAGAGGTCTCCTTCCTCCCTACGAAAGAACTCGTTAGGACAAATATTTCCAAATCAAGAGACCACGTCTCGGTTTAGAGCGCTGGTTTGGTTTCTCCACCCTCCTTGCGCAGGCAGCGTTCGGGCTCGTTTCGTTATCCTTTAACGTCGGTCATTACCGCAGCGCTCTTCCAGGGCAGCCACAGCCACGCAGAAATCCGTTGCCTACCATTCCATCCCTGCAGCAGGCGCGTACGGATAAAAAGAAGCCCAAGCGTTGTCTTCCCGACTTGTTTATGCTCCGAAAAGACGAGCGCGCTACCACGCCTAAGGTTAAGCTAAAACCCTCTCCTTAGGGAGCTGCAGGCAGGTCCCAAGAGATGAGGAGTTGCAGAAAGACAGGGACAGACCTGGAGCTGGGGAAGAACATTATTATTCGGTTAAATGTTGTTTGGTACCTGCCAGCTAGGGCGGCACCACGAGAGCCAGCTTTAACTGCAACTGTCAGTTTAAAATCTGAACAGTTCCAAGTTAAAAAGCCCAGAAGAAAACATTTGGCTTAGATGAGTCACTGCTTCAGAAGCTAAGAAAGCAGAACGGAAGCCAAAAGAAACTGCAGAAATTCTAGGTCAGTAACCTGCGCAAAATTTAGTGTAATTAATAACCGCTCTTTGCCTGAAAGATCTCTGGGAGGCAGCGGCCTCCCAGCTGAAGGGACGGGGGCCGAGCGGCCGCCTTCCCCGCCACCGGAGCCGGCGTTCCCATCCCTCCTTCCGCGGTGGGTTTCTGATGACTTTCCAATTTTGAAACACTAAAAGATAAAAGCAATCGGAACTAGAAAAGATACTAACGGGAACGCTTTTAACACAAAACTCCTCGTGAGGAAAAGCACGCTGGCTGTTGGGAAATCAGGCATTAAGCTCCGCCGTACCCTTTGACATCACGCTGACTTACCCCGGTCAACCTGTTAATAACTGTTCTAGCAAAGCCTCAGCGCCGATAAGAAACTGCTGATGGTGCTGCAGAGTAAAAAGCCATACTGTCCAACGCGCTTCCCAAAGACCGGCACCAAGAAGTTAGAGAAAACGTTAAGCTACCGATGCTTCACCGGGGCAGTAGCGATGCTGACCCTGGCGGGAAGGAGAGCGAGAGCCGTCCCAGCGCCTCGGTGCCCCGGCCCTGACACGGCTCGCAGCGTTTGCCGCTCACCTTTGCTCTTTGCTTCTGGAAAAGCCAAGCGTTCAAACTGCAGGCTCCTTCAGCCGCTGCGGCCCCCGGGGAGCCCACGCGACGCCGGGCTGCGCGGCGGCAGTTTCGAAGAATCACTTCTACGCCGGACTCGCACGAGACACCATGACTGAGAGAACAGGACGACGGAAGGGATGTGTTAGCGTAAGCTGTCTTGAAGCCGAGTGCGAAACCAAAATTCAAGGCCTCTTTAAGACTTACTTAACCTACACAGAACTGCCTGAAGGGCTTGTCTTCACACGCTCCAATAAATTTCACTTCGTGATAAACGGGGGGGGGGGAAATAAATCAGCAAAAGGAGTAATTTTCAGATGGTTAACTATCTGAAAAAGGCAGCTGAGGATAACAGAGGAGCACAACCAAGCGGAGGGGCGCGCTCTCAGCCTCGGCTCCAGGCCCCGCTTCAGCGGCGGCAGCGGGCGGAAGCTCCGCTGCAGCACCGCTGCCCGAGCGAAGCGCGGCTCCTTCCTTCGTCGGCGAGAGGCGAGGGAGCCTCGGGCTCCGCGGTCCCCAGAATGAGAGGATTTGCTCTTTTTGCACATCTTTCTCCGTGAGGTAACCGGAAGGACAGGGAAATCGTGACGCCATGCAACCCTTAACTCCAAAAGCCAGGAGGCCACAAAGAGCATTAAAAGCTCCCCTAAAGCTCACGGCCGTTTCAGACACTTGGTTCACCCGTAGCTTGCCTGCCCTTTTTTTTTTTTTTTTTTTTTTTTTTAAAAAAAATCTCCAGAGGCCCATAAAATACCTGGAAGAAGACAAGGGACTTCTGTTTTCCAGAAACAAAAAAACCCACCCTAAACCTAACAAAAAATCCCCAAATATCTCAGAGTAAGAGCGGATGAACCCAACCTAAACAGGTGAGACCCCCCCCGTGCTCCAGGGAAGCGACGTCCTCGCTCGCAAAGCCGCAGCCCCTCGGGAGCCCTATCCAGCCCTGCTGAAGGAGCTGCTGACAAGGAAGAATAAATATTGATAAATATTTTCACGTCCCAAGTTCAGTTTATCTGCCTTCCGCCGTTTGCTGCCAGCGCCAGAGGCTGACGGCACCTTACCCGGACAGGCGTTACCACAGGGCAGCGGAGATGGGTTTGACTGAATTCCTTCGTCTTCCCGGCAGACTTTTTGAGCTAAGCTGAGTCAGTATGAGAAGATTTGAGAAGGTCTGTTCACAGCTGTGCAATAAAAAGACATTTACTACGAGCGTTATATTGGATGTGCCAAAGATGATATCCAAATCAAACCAGTAAAAACCCCCAGAACAGCTTTCCCTCTACGAGCTTCGAGCCATCTGCGTTTTCAATATGCTCCAAAGATCTCACTTCGACAGAAGACAAGCCGTGACCGTAAACTTTTTTTTATGCCAACAAAGCAGCTTAATATAAATTACACCTGGTGTGTTTAGCTAAAGTGAGCCTCCTTCCCCCAAGTCAAAATACACCTTTCGACAGAAAAAAAATAATTAAGAATGGAGCGTTTCAGGCACTAAGAAACAGCTTGATGCTCCTGGCACCCTCATCCCTTTGGAGACGACTGTCGCCGTTTCGGGCGGTACAGACCAGTTGTAATTTCCCAGGGTAACCGTGCAGAGACGCCTCGCCAGCCGCGGGGGGCAGGCCGCACGCCGCTGCGCTCAGCCTCGGCCAGACAGCAGAGCTCTTTGCTGGAGGAGTATGATGGAGCGGATGAAGAACAGCTGGCCTAGAGACCCTCCTTCAGGTGTTACCTGCCCACCGGTACAACAGCAACAACTCCCTGTTTCCACCGGTGTCTCCGCTGCGAAGCCAGCAGGATTGCACGGGAGCGACTCCCGCGCAGGTCTCCGCTGCGGAGGAGCAAGTCTGCTCAGAGCCAGG
The DNA here is from genome assembly GCF_965183815.1 of Platalea leucorodia. Taxonomy (NCBI): domain Eukaryota; kingdom Metazoa; phylum Chordata; class Aves; order Pelecaniformes; family Threskiornithidae; genus Platalea; species Platalea leucorodia. The sequence goes on along the minus strand of NC_138823.1, from coordinate 775,572 downwards.
TTCAACATGGAGAACAAAGTCACGTTTGCAGGCGGCTCACGCTAGTGCCTACAACATACCTCATTCATGGGGAAAAAGAGTCTTGGGATTGGATTCCTCAAAAATCTGTAAGATGGGGACAGGCCCATCGGCGAGGGGGAAGGAGAAGAGCGCTAGGAAGACACCAGACACTGAAATCTTGGCTTTCAAGCCAAAAATACCCGGAACGCTGTGATCGTCTGCCCTGTAGGCACAAGCCGTAGCACTCACGTGCGTTCATCCCTGCTTCAAGTCCAGCAGCTGCGGCTGAAATTGAGAATCTTGAATTCACATTTTCAGTGGTGAAGGAATCAACCGCAGTCTTCCGCATATTATTCAAATACTTCTTTTCACTTAAGAGCACAGGTCTTACTGCTAGTCTAATTTCATCTATTCTCACCTCTGTTACTGCATGAAAAATACTGAAGCTACCGTTCCTCAGGCTGGAGTCACCTCCATCGGCGCTCGCTCACCTCCCTTTGTCAGCAAAGGCGGCTGAGCTCCTCCGGTCACTCGTTACGCGGCAAGTTCCTACCCCTTTAGTCATCCGTGTTTCTGTTCCTGAAGTTTGCTCAACAATTCAACGTTCTTACGCTGCTGATACAAGACCAAGACACGCTCCTCTGGTTGCGGTCGGACCTACGTCTTTTACAAAGCCAACTGAGATCTCCTACCCATAACCGTTAGTATCAAAAGAGAACGAACGCAGCATCTTTTAGTCCCACCGCAAGCTCGTTTTCAGAGCTACCACTCTTCGTTCACAGCAATCTCGCACTTAGCCAAACAAAACCAGCCCATTTTTACAGCAGAATGAACCTGCTCCTAACTCACGGCTGACAAAACCTCAGACGTTCAGTTGAAGCTCCCTTCACACAGGTAACTTCAGCTAATCCCCTCCGGCGCTGGAAGGCTCGGTGGTTGTTTCTAGAAGTTAGGGTGTGCGAGGCCAGCGCAACGCGGTTTGAACCACACCGCGTATTTCTGTCTAGAAAAACGTCAGGAGGTCACCGTTACTCATCTTCACCCTCAAAGACCAACACGCGCCGGAGTTTCTTTGACAGCTGGGCTCCTCCTCCCCGAGTCCGAGCCTGTTGCAGTCTGAATGGGTGTTTTTTTCCCCAATTCCCCCGCACACCGGTGGCTGCGCAGCAACGGCCAGCAGCCGGTTGTCTGCATGAACAGCCGATGAAGCAGCAGGTCCGTCTGGAAGTTCTGCATCGCGACTGAAGTCTCTTCCATCTCGTGTGGATACAAATGGTTCCTGTATTGAGCCATCAACGTCTTTCGAGCCTTCACGCTGGAGGAGTAAAAGCCGTTATTCCCACAGAATTTGCAACAGAGACCCCTGTGCACTTTGTGGCGCGGTTAAGGCGGGAATCCAACAGGATTCCGGCTGCTGCCAGCTGTAGCGATTCATCGAGAAGCGGCAGCACAACAGACACAAGCTGAAGGTCTTAACCCACACCATTTCACCTACGAAATGACCGTAGCGGAGCAGATGCCAGAGGAGGTTGACCGTTGATGTTGGTGTGGCGAAGGGGAGGAAGAAGAACCTGGAACAACCCTACTGTAGAGTTCACAGAATCATAGAATCGTTAAGGTTGGAAAAGACCTCTGAGATCATCGAGTCCAACTGTTAACCTAACTGCCAGGTCCACCTGGACACAACATGATGTCAACTAGCAGGCCCTCAAGAACATCTATAAAACTTGTCAAGAAAACAAGTGACAATGATATAATAAGAACCAGCCGATGCTTTGAAGGACACGGCAGATCCAGAACTAAAAAGACTAACCTTCAGTGAACTGGATGTAGTACTCTTCAAGAAGGAAGGAGAGCATTTTTAACCACAAGTTCCTGAGAAAATGAAGATATGGAAAATGGCTTGCAAACGCTGCCCTCCAGGAACGGAACAGCAATCCAAGTACAGGGATCGGTACTAATAACGGAGATGGGAAAAATGAAAGATAATGAAATGCAGACCCAAAAGCTGCGTTTACCAAGAGATACGGAGAACCTGCAGAAGACCAAAAACCCCGTTACTAATGGCTGTGAAGGATGGAGAAGCAGCCAGGAAGAATGGAGCACGTTCAGCCCAGAAGAGGTGACGATGCTATCCCAAGCTCTGGAGAGCTTGCAGCGAGGTGTTGAGCCCGCACAGCACCCGCTTGGGGTGGGTGCCCCCAGGCAGCTCAGCCCGGCAGCGGGTCGGGGCTGAGGAGCGGCGGTCCTGCTGCCCGCTCCCGTGCTCCCAGCCCTTCCGCTCGACCTGCCCCCGTCACTGGTCCCCAGTTCTCTCTGTGGGATGTTTTCTGTTGCGCCGGCAATCAAACCAGCTCTTGTGGCAGAGCGCCGGAGCCGAGGCGCGGTACGGAGCGGGAGCACGCGCGCGGCAGCCGGTACGGCGAAGGGCAGCCGTGCTTTGGGCTCAGCCGGTACCGCGCCTCTTCCAGGCAGCAGTCTCAAGATGAAGACCTGCTAAGAGGCCGTTGCGCAGCACTCATAGTGCACACAAATCGTTTAATTTTGATTGTCTTACAGGAGCCTATTTACCTGATAAACCTTCCAAAAAGTGCAAAACACATTTTTTATTAATCGGTCAATAACTGTCTTCCTGAAGGGCGGAGGGAAGCTTCTTGGCTTTGAGAGAGGTTGTCAGTTCTCTGCTATTAGTAGAGCTCAAAGTACCGCTGTAGGCACTCCACCTAGTGGTTTACAGACCGTTTATAATTAATAATGCTAATGTTTGCTTTAGCGAGAGCCAATGGAGCAGCCAGAATGCAGCCTAGAGACCCATAATGCATGTGCAATGCTCTCATCCTTAATACAGGGGTACAAACCTAGAGACTTAACCTCAAAACATGCCACAGGACTGCAAGAGCCAAGGAAATTCAGATGAGCACCGTGTGCTGGGACCACAAGACCGGCAGCTGGGTTTAAAGGTGGCTCCCGGTGTCGCTTACTCTTCCTGCGAGTGACGGAGAATCAACGCGCAAAAGCAGAAGCCTCCGGCACGAACTTGTGGTAACGGCTGGGACCGGAGCTGCCAAAGGACACGATGCATCACGGTGCGTGGCAAACTAATTGTTTTAGGCGGCTGATTGCACTTCCAGGAAAGCGGAAAAAACTGCTTCCGATCCAGGGACACGCAAGTTTGTCCTGCTGTGGAGCTAACAGCGGGCTCGTGACGGACAACTCATCTGACACAACTCGTACAACTGCTGGAGGGCTAACGAAGGTTGCGTTTCGGTTTGTTTCGCAGGAAAGGAGCGCAGCTGGCTACAAGCGTGCGGGGTACGTTCTGTTAAGGCAGCTTTTTGGTCCTTTGGGGTTGGCTGTAGGTGAGGTTTTCATTCAACGCCGTCCGAGGGAAGTCACTTGGCTCACTTGAAAGGGAAAACAGAAAGAGCCGCCTCTGCTGCCTGTAGACCCGTGAAACTACAGTACGGATAGCGGTGCACAAATCTTCTCCCTGCCGCCGTTTAGCAGCAGGTGAGAAGGACAAACTGCTTTTCCTTCTCCCCTCCTTCTCCCCTAAGGAGAAGCACAGCCTCGATGTAAGGCTGGGCGCTCATACCTGGGGCAAATAGAAGATGGAGAGAATCATCTAGAATGACCTTGGAGACGAAGCAGGTTCTCTCCCCTCCCATGAACACCAGAGGTGCTAGAGAAGTGATCTGCAAGCACAAGATACAGCAATGAAATCCAAGAAAAGGGAGGCTTTGGAACACGGTGCGGAGGAAATATTTTTCCACTGCGAAAGCGTCCCTTCGAAATCCCCACCCTGCCTTCCTGCTTCATCCAGCGAGAACGGAGCGCTGCTCGCTCCGTTTCCCGTAAGACCCAGAACCCAATTCCTTAGAAACAATGGCAGAGATGAAGAAGCTAGGCATAAAATAAACTTCGCCGATGTATGATTCACTCCACTTTGTGAGGAGGTAAACAAGGGAAAAAAAAAAACTCATAAGAGCTTTAAATCAAGATTTATAAAGGTGATTAAGGGAATCGGACACCCACACTCCATGTTCACTGGCCTCTAGAGGTGTCTAAACTGAAAGGCAACCTGGAGTCTCAGTGCGAGCCTTACCACTGGCAGATTACCCGCAGAGCCTGCCGTCCGGGAGGGCAGCCAGGTCCCGGTGCACCGTTAAAAGGTTCTGATTAGGTGACACTAACGAAATTCTGTATGACCACCATGGGAAAAAGGCACGTACGGGTGAGCAACAGTGCCCCGATCACCTCGAAAGGTAAGGCAATAGTTACTAGCGGGACTCAAGATCACCCGTTTTGCCTCCCGACCCAACAGCAATACTGGGCGAGCGGTGTCCAGCGAGAATCTAACCGGGTGCAAGAAGTCAAGAGCCTGGAGGAGGAGTACAGTGTTAGAGCAGAAGGACAGCAGACATGATCCCAAATGACTTGAGTACCCTGGTGCAGCGTAGACAAGACAGAGTAGTTGTGCTTTGTGGGAGGAAAAAAAAAACCACAAGGGAAAACCCCAGCACCGTGCATCGACTGACATTTCAGATTGCGACCCCCGCGGCGGGGAGGAAGCTCCTGAAGCCTTCACAGCCTTTCCAGCTGATACCTCGAAGCAGAGCTGTACTCCAAGGAAGCTTTACACCGTGTCTGGGGTCGTGGGCCTGGCTGCTGTGACACCAGGTCTTTAACGGGTTTTAATCGTGTTCAAAGGGTCCCTCCACCACCCCTTCTTGCCCTAAGCAGAAGCCCCTTACAGCCCAGGCCATACTCCTGAGACAACTGGGAGCTGGAACAGAGAGCAAGCAAGCAGCGGCCAGCCTTCTCTCCGATGAGGTCTTAAAAATAACGTGTTCAGGAAAGGAATCGCCGAGCAAACTCTCCTGCGTTTTCTGCCACCCCCTCCCCACATACATACTGCTTCATGGCTATCAGCTTGGAGTCCATGCTCTCCTGCTTTCCTTTCATCACCTGGATGTCAGTCAGTAACTTGGTGACATTGTCTTGCCGAACCTTTATATCCTCATTCTTTATACTGGATACCTGGAGACAGAAAGGAAGATGTCAGTGATGTTTCCTTCCTACAAAACGGTTATTTAAGCTTCAAAGTTGATACTGCAAATAATTCACCCCCACTCTCTAGACCAACCACTGCATCCACACCTGAGTGCCTTGTGTCGAGGGACTAAACCCAGCTGCCTACAAAGCGAGTTTTCTGCCAGCATATTGCTATGTGAAAACATCAAACTGTCGCAGCCTAAAAAAAAAATACCTTTTTGGATCAGAAACACAGTGCTCAGGTAAAAGCGAAGGCCTGCCCAAGAGCTGTTCGCCTACGCAACCTTCAGGCAGCCAACGGGCCGAGACATTCTCATCTACGACAATCCCAGAACTCAAACTTCGCGGCCACAAAGAGCAGGGAGCACATCTGCACTGAAGGCGGGACACAAACGTTCTTCTTGCGCACTTGCAAAAGGCTCTGCCGCGTGCAGTGAACTGGATATCGTAGCAATTAAGGAAGTCGTTAGCCGGTTCGAGAAGGAAAATCAGGAGAAAAAGGGCAGCGGCGCTGACTGCAGCAGAGGCCGGCAGGCGGAACGGTAAGCCTCCTCCAGAGACCCCTGAGCAGCAGCCCGTCGCTCGACATCCCCAGCGTTTCCACTACAAGCGTTAAAGCAGCTGAGGAGAAGACTCTGAGCAGACGATTTTATTTTCCTGATAAAACACTCACGAGAAACGACACCTAGGCATGTTTCACGAGAGCCGTACCACGTGAGAAGTCCATGAATCTGCCAGCCGTTATAGGGGTTAACACATCTCACCTATTCAATAGCAGCTCCTCTCCACTCCACCTGCCAGCAGGCCATATATCTTTAAGATCTCCTCACATCCTTCTAACGCGTTTGCCCACTGCGAAAATGTCTAGAGGAGCTAAAAGCCTCAGTGAAAATGGCGCTCACGGTTATTTGAGAGCACCCTGGGATAGACAGAAGAGCGAGCTGCTCTCTCTACACATTGCTTTGATTAATATTTGGAAAAGAATGACAAAAACATGTTTCTCCAGCCCACACTTCAGGACCAATAAATTAGCCTGGAAAGTTCACAAGCATTTTTGGAGCTCCCGATACCAACTGTTGCTATACCGTGTCTTCAGTACGCGTAGCGCAACTCTGCATTGCAAGCAACGGGGGCAGTTGTAAAGCACACCTGAGAGTTTAAAGGGAAAATGCCTAAGTTTGTATTTGGGATACGCTGAAGGTTAACTCATTTAAAACAATTCAGGTATCTCATCCTTCCTTTTCCTCCTTCCACTGCTACATCTAACCTATCTTCGTGTCCGTGTGTACACACTGCATGCCCGTATTTTTCATTCCTTGAAGCACGTTAAGTAAAGACTGCAGCTCAGCTCCCTCCTACTGAAAGGTACAATTGCTCCTCCATCTCTCCAGAGGACACAGCAAACCTCCCTCCATCAAGCTAAGCTCAAACAGATGCTACTTGTTCAGAAAAACAGGAAAAATATAGCGCCCCGTTTTACTGAACTTGGAAACACTCTGGCTTGCAGGGGCAGAGTGCTGGCTGTTTTCTGCTGGTGGTGTGGGAAGGCCCAAGCAGTGCCATAAAGAACCCGATGCTGAAAACACTGAGCAAAAGACCCAGGACCCAAAGGGACTGGTACCAAGAACCCGAAGCCAGCTGATTAGCAGGATGAGGGGGGAGGCAGCAAGAGGAGCTGCTGGCCTGAAACAATAACCACCGGCGCCAGCGTCCAGCAACCCCTAGAGCACACCGATGCTTTTCAGCTCAATCCTCTGTTTTTAAGGAGCTCGTCTAGAGCAAGATCTGTTGTATAAACTTACGCTGGTTACTTTCCTCTTGATGTTCTCCAGCAGATGTTCCTGGCCTCGGATGAAGTACGGATGCTGGAATTCAGTATCGTCTTTCTCTGGCTTCACCAGTCCTCCCTGCTCAATGTGGACAACCTTTCGAAAGCCATCTGAAAATCAAAGGGTAGAAAATTGGAGAAAAGCTTAACAGGCTACATGCGAACCTGAGAAAGCAGAAACTGGCACAAGTTACCCTTGTTCGCTTCAACACCCAGTGCTCTGTCGCTGTGGTAGTCCTTTCTAACCGATCTCCTCCTAAAAATGCTATGTGGAATGAGAAACCCTTCCTTATATCGACAGACATGGGGACAGAGGCTTCTGCTGATCCTCTCTCTACGGTCGGACGAGTCCTCTCCAGCCACCACCTCCGTCCCCTGCCTCTGTTTCTCCCCAGGAGAGCGGAGCCAGGCTGTTGCAGCACCCTGCCTTGCCTTTTCAATGCAGAGCATGGTAAGGAAAGACAGAGATTTCAACAACACTTTTTTCAAGAATCCCACCAAAAAGAGACTCCGACATTTAGCATGCGCTCCAGGCAATCCCAGAGGGCTTATGTTTTATTTAGTCAGGGAATAAAATGGTTTCTGAGAGCAATTAGCCGTGTACTCAGCAGCGTACCCGATGCAGATAAAGCACCACTGCCTATCGCCTCACATACTCATGAAAACAGGAACGCTTTGGAGACAAAACCACGCAAGTCTCCGTCAGCAGACAGCGGGAGATGAGTTTTCGCTGCACTGAATGGGACTCCCAAGCCCCTCCACTCTCCGTTTCGGTGCCTTCTCGCTGCAGCACGTGCCACCTCACCCTACGAGTCCGCGACGCAGGCTGCCGTGGCTGGCACGCCTGTGCCAATGCGCGCTCCAGGCACTGCGGGCACCCTGAGCCTTAACCTGAAAATAAGGGGCAATTTTCTTATAGTAAAGGAGTCCCCAAGGCACAGAAGGTAAATAAACGACTTCCCAAAGGCTTCAGAGCCTTTCCAGAAAACGCCTTCCTCAATGAGCTGTGCGACACGTCTAGGACAGGGCTGACAATCTCTGCAAACGGGGTCAGTAGTCCTGAAGCAGACGTTCAAGTTACCGGCCCACGCACCTTATACTAAAGCCCAACACTCTTCCTTTTAAGTCTACTCCACCTTAAGAAATGTAAGTCCATAGAGTTTTTCTCATTCTAATATATGAGGATTAAAAACATCCCGGCTCCGAACAGCTCCCCAGCACCACTTGCGACAAGCACCACTTTGTTATTCCCGCAGCAACGCGACCTTCCGGCGAGGGCGACGGCGCAATTCCTCGGCCGCGTGGGAAGGGAAGGAAGGGCCCGGCGTGCTGGAAGGCGCTTCCTCAACACTTCAGGCAGAAGTTATGCACCGAAGTCTTCAGATGCACTTAAAACACCTAAAAGCCACTCGAGAACAGAGCGTAGCGCATCAAAGTATTTTTGGATCTCAGCATTTCTGTAAACCACTAGGATAAATCAAGAGTGTTATTTAAGTTGCTCAGAACACAGCTGCGGTAAAAAAAAAAGCTTCCTGCACTTGCAGCAGAAAGCGATTTAGAGAAATTACACGTTATTGTAGTGATATTAGCCAGTTTTCGGTTATTCAAGTGATCCTTAAAAACGAAAGGCCCCGGTCACGAAGCACAGAATGTGCCCCACGGCTATTCAAAGAGCTGGTGTTGAAAGGTAATGAAAATGTCATCCTTTCTAATAACATCGGAATGCTCTCTGCAGCCCACATCTGGAGCATTAAAGTTAATCCCTGATATAACCTCCACGTGAGAGGTGTATGAAAGGCATCCTTTATGCTGCTGCCTATCACGGGAACCCGCAGCCAAAACGCGAATGCAGATCCGGGTGCGCGGGGAGGAAGGGGAGCAGACTGCCGTGAAGCAACGTCTCTGGGATAATCCCAGCGTGTTCCTGCGAGCTGGCGGGAAGCAGCAGCTACAAACGCACCCATCGGTCTCGGAGCATTTACGCGGTCAGGCGGTTCTCCATTTCCTTGCACGTCCAAAGGGTAAGAGGAGGATTAAGGAGGATAAGTTTGGAAAACCGGGAAGGGGGGAGCATGGAGAAAGAGAATATTGCTTGGTTAGTAGAGGGCAGGGAACCGGCAGCGCGGAGATACTCGGTCAGAACAGCAAAAGCTTTGGACAGCCCTCCGTTCGCGTACCGAAGGGACCCAACCTGAAACACCGACTCGGACGCAGTTTGCTCGTACAGCAGCCCGGACAGGAGCAGCGGCGTCCCGAGGCAGACCTGCCCTCCGAGCTGGCAGCAGGCTGCTGGCTTTGCCCGTGGCCGTGCCCAGACAGGCGAGCAAGGCTCAGCACACGCCAGCGAACACCGCTTCCGCAGAGGTTCATAACCCTCACGCAGGTTTTGCTGAGGGACAAGAAAAGGTCAGGTTAAACCAATTTAATTTTCCCCCATGACAGGGGAGCAAGCTTTATCAATAGAAAAGCAGCAGACATCCCAACCAAAGCCCGACAGCAGCAGGAAAATCTGCAAGCTGAAACTACTATAATATGGGCGTAAACCCAACAGAAAAAGCCTTATTTAGGGAGCAGCTAGCAAAAAATATTGTAGCGCTGTGTATGAGCGTGGGCCCAGCCCCATTCAGCATCTTCATTAATGGCAGCAGGACTGAACAGAGCGTGTTTGCTACACCGGCTGATAAAACACGGCTGGGAAGAGCGGCGGGTATGTGGAAGACACGATTCAAAGTGATTTGAAGTCCAAGTCTTTAAGTCAAAAGTCCAAGTCTTTGGTCAAGTTCCAAGAGGAATGAAAGTCACTCCGGACAAATACAAGGTACAACTCTGAGGCAGGGATAAAACCAAACAAATATGGGAGGGAAAACCACTGGGGAGACAGCAGCTGAGCAGAAGATGATCCGAACGCCGTAGTGGATCATGAGCTGAGCATAAAAGCCGATGTCACGCTGCTGAGAAAGAGGCCAGTGCCATCATGGGACAGGCACAGGAGTGTCGCCTTCGAGACCCGCGCACTGCGCTTTTGCTTCCACCCAGTGACAGGCCCAGCGTTGGCCGCTGCACTTCAGCAAAGAGATGGAACAAAGGCAGTTCAGAACGGGAGGCAAATGGTGAAAGGCTGGAAAACAAACTACAAGAATTAAAAAAAAACAGGCTGTTTACTCTTAAAAAAAAAAAAAAAAAGGTGAAGTCTGAGGAGAGGTATCAAGTTTTCAAAGACACAAAGGCTGACGCGAAGGGAAAAGGAATAAATCTCTCTATATCCACAGCAGATAGGAGAGGATTTAAACTGTAGCCAGGAAGGTTTGGGTTGGACATTCAGCAACCAACTCCACCGCTTCGCTGTCCTTACACTAACGGCATTCCCTTGGTGAACTCCTGGAATCCTGATTACTGGAGGCTTGGAAAACATAGGTTAGATGCCAAGTCATCAGGAACAACCGAGAGGTGGTTGATCCTGCCTTGAGCAGAGACCGGGACTAAACGACTGTGAGGTCCCTCCAGCCTTATTCTGCTCTGATTCTGTGGATTGTTTTTTTAAATAATTGCTGCTTAGAAGAGGAAGTTCAGACAATGGCCGCTCTACGCGACGCTGGCAGCAACATCCCCTCCAGAAAGCGAGTAGAAAACGCAGAAGCTGTCCCACGTGGTGGTCCTGTCGCACTGGAAGCATTCCAGAGGAGGTCCTCTGTCACGACACAGAGTGCCGTCGCAAACGTTAACGACGGGCGAACGCAAGGAAAGCAGTCAGAACTCCTGCGCTAATAATCAGGAAATATCAAGCTAAAAGAAGCCTGAGAGTCTGAAGTTCTTTATATCCAGAAGTTTTCAGTTTTAGAAGTTGTTATTCCCTTCAGCAGAGGCCAAGCTTAAAACTACCTCTTGGTCCCCAAAACCTGACTGCAAAGCCAGCAAATGCTCGCAGCTCAGTGAAACCCTTATGTCAAACCCGGGGAGAAGAGAGGAACCTTATTTCAGGACGAACGTTACCCTCTGCGCTCCGAGCTGCCCAGAAGATACTTACACATATTGAGCTGCCGTACAAAGCTGGCCATGTTGTTATGTTTGAAGTACTTTGGAAGGACCTCCTTGGCAAATTGGCCTTGGTCAAACACATGGAAGCTGTTTCCACTCTGTCAAAAAAACAAAACAAAACAAAACGTTATCAATCGCCGTTCGCAGGAAGAGAGAAGCCCATCTGCCTTTTCATTTCACAAATACAAAGTCTGCGTCGCTGCGGGTGAGATCAGCAACGGCCCCATCTCTCCGAGTCCCTTCGCTGTAGGTCAGAACGCAGTTCATGAGCCTCGTTTGAAGCTGCCACCGTCTCACCAACGCAAGCTCCCAGGAATAGAGTTCGGAGGGACCTCAACCACGTCCTCCAGCTCCTGACGCGGCCAGCGTTCAGCACGTCGCCGCATCTCGGCGGCGCGGGGCAACCGCCCGCAGGAGCGCTCTTAGCCAATGGGGGCTACGTCACGGCGCCTTGCCCTCGGCCCAGAAGAACAACGCGCGTCTGTCAGCTATCAAGAACAGGCAGACCGCCAATAACTCTTGACGCTGTGATCTTGACGCTGTGATCAAGAACCGGCAGAGCACAACTCCCCAGAGACTTAAAAATCAACCCAGGAGGTTAAGCAGGCTCCAAAGATTAAACCTCAATTTGCACAACTGCAAATCTATTAATTCCCCAACTTGTCCCAATTAACTTGTCTTCGTATCTACGGCAACAGCCAAGGATCTTCCAAGCAAACAAGACAACCGGGCTCGCTTGACTTTAAACATCAACATCTGCGAAGGAATGAAGACAATTCCGTGTCCCGCCAGACTCGGGCAGCTCGCCGTGCCCACGCAGGCAAGGCGGACGAGGCCCGGAGCAGCCGAAAGCAACACGCGCTGTTGCTGGCAGAGCCAGAGCAACACTGACTAACCAGTTTTAATTTCTCACTGTGACTGATAAACATTTTCTACATGTTGATTTAAAAAGCAGGAATAGGCAGGAGAGGGGAGGAGGCGTTCCTGCCCCTCTAAACCCCGAGGTACTTCTGCTGTCGGAGTTTGGAAAATGAGTTATCACCCCCAGAAGAGTGCGTGCCAAGAACAACTAGTTATTTTGACTATTATAACTATCTTGACTAGTAGTCGGGATCACAGTCCAGCCGCTTAGCTTTCAGGTCTGTGGTGCTGTTTTATCAAGTATGGTTTCTATTACCTTTCTGGCACGCCGAGCGGGAATTATACTGTCAACACAAGCATCTGCAAAACAGCAAAAGAAGGGATTTTCATTCTGGCAAAGCGACACAAGAACTCCGAACGCATTTTACAACCTGGATTTTCTTCCATGACGAAGCCCTGCTCCTGATCCATCCTCCTGCTAATATCATCCCGCGTACCACCAGCACACAGCGCTGGCAGGAGCACCAGAGGAGAGCCAAGCCCGACGAGATACTGGCAAGCCATCGCACGGCCACGAAGCAATCCGACTTCTTAGTTCAAAAGAGAAGCGGCGGGGCCAGGCCAGACCACCCGCACGACAGCAGAGGACGGTGCCTCCAGGACGCCAGAGTCCCCCCACCTCGCAAGAGTGACTCCACCAACGCACCTTCAAAAGCTGCTACTTCAGTACTGAAGGAGGTTATGCCGCAGAGGTCAGAAGAGGCCCCTCGCCCGTTGCCGTGATGAGCAACGGGAGGAATGAGAAACCAGGAGGGCTCTGCAAACTCCGTCCCGGTCAGATCCGTGCTAGAGCTGAGCACCACGAGGCTCCGCAGGCAGCCTCCAAGTCCCAGCGTGAACCTCCAGCGAGAAGACGAGGCCGCCGTCTTCTGAGCTGACTTAAGAGACCAAATATCCACGAAGCCCGATTTTCTGAGCTGACTTAAAGAGTATCAGACCAAATATCCACGAAGCTTGATTTTCAGACAGGCACGTCTTAAAGTTACCGGGCAAATTCAATGTAGCATTAATCCTAAAGAATTAAGACTACTAAAAAAGCCCTTCTAAAAGACTCTGCCTGCCAATACCAAAACCAGGGAAGGGTTTATTAAAAGCTGACAGTTTGGGCTTTTTGCTCCATGGATGAGTTTCTTTACTCCTTCAGAGCACTGAGTATTTGTTTTCATTAAGGTCCTTTACTCCTTATCCAATACTTAGCAGTACTCTGAGTCGATGCTAATAGCAAAAAACGCAATAGAAAGATGGCAGCGAAGGGCGGAAGCGCGCGCCAGCCATCTCCCTTAAAGACGGCAACCCGCGGTAAAGAAAACACCTTTGAGTCCCATTCCAAGCCTTTTTGTTTTGCCGGAGTTGCTCCACTCAAGGGTTCTTGCTTTTTTGCCCCCTAAAATAATGAAGTTTGCTGGCGGCCTCCTCTGCGCGCTCCACAGCACTACAGCCATTCCCGGCACGGCGCCGCATCCAGAACACCCCGCTCCCTTGATCTATGCCCAGATCATAGAATCACAGAATCGTTAAGGTTGGAAAAGACCCTTAAGATCATCGAGTCCAACCGTTAACCCAGCACTGCCAAGCCCACCACTGAACCACGTCCTCAAGCACCACGTCTACCCGGCTTTTAAATACCTCCAGGGATGGGGACTCAGCCCCTTCCCCGGTCCCGACCCGCCTCCCCGCCTAACGCCGCTCCTGCCCAGCCCTCGGCACCTTCCCAGGAGCAGCTGCTCTGCCGGAGTCTATCCATGCTGCGAACAAGCGCAACAGATTTTTCCTCCGTTCATCAACTTCAAGGCGTTTCACCCAAGTCTCAACGCGGTACCTGCTCCTTCAAGGAAGAGGCACCTGAAGACAGGCTCTCAGCCCTCACATCGAATCCTGTCGGAAGCACCACATTGGTGATTTCCTTCATAGCGGTGTTCGAGATTCATCCTAAAATTTGTATTTTTAACATTTAAGCATTTCTCTCTGCAATTATTAGAAATACTCCCATTTCCAGACTGTTTATGGCTGGCTTACGCACATTTTCTTGCACTCACACCGACTACCTTCCACTTAACCAGCTCTTCTCCCGTCCTGGTGTCAGTCCGACGCCAATCGGCACGCACCCGTGCCCAACACACGGCTGCCGTTGCTTAGAGCGGCTGCTGCAAAGTGGTAGAAGAGTTGGGAGTAAGCTGGAAGGGCAGAAGTCTAAGGTATGTAAGAGGCCTACAGGAAAACCAACCTGAATTAAACTGTCCGTAAGTGACAGGATTATTTGCACAGTTAGGACTAAATCAACCCTGCACAGGCGTTAACCAAATCCTGCCTCATTTCCATTGTTCCGGTTCTCAAGGTCGTCTGGTTTCTTCTGCACGGCATCCCAAATCTTTGCCGCACTAACAAAGCCTAACAGCGTTTTGTGAAAATTTTCTCAACGCACCTTCTGTGCCAAAGTCATGAGAAAAACCGCATTCCAAAAGACCGTCCCAAGATTTCATCCTCCAGCAGCTCTGCCGTGACCTCTCTCCAGACTGGGGCGACCCTCCGACAACTAGCTGCCGTCTCTGCTTTAGCCAGTCCCTCCCCCACAATTCTCGTATTAATCCTCATCATCTCCACTTCCATCCATGTGGCAGAGTATCAAATGTTTTGCAGAAGTCCAGACACATTAGATCTGCCCCGATCCCTTTATCCAGAAGAGGATTTCGTGTCCAGAGGAGAGGTGAGGGGGTACAATCCATTTTTGGTAAATCTATGTTGTATTTTATCCCATCCCCATTTTTTTCTATGGCTTTAGTTATCCTCCTCTTCAGAATCATTTCCAAAGCACTTCAGACCATCGAGGTCAGACTAGTTAGTCCTGAACCCTCCTCTTCAAATCAAATAGCTTGCCCAAAGGAGGTGAAGCATCTTTCTTGGGGTGACTGCTTACGTTGCAGAAAGGGGACGAGGGGCCTCCTGTTCCACATCCCCCTTCTCCCTCAGGGTTACGGGATGCAGACCCAAGGATCTCAGCTCCCCGGACGGGCAGAGGTCCCCCCCGAGCTGGGATTCACCCCCCGGACACCTCGCTTTGCCGGCTGGAAGCACGCTCGGTGTTAACGATGTGACCCGAGGGGACAGCGCAGGAGCCGGGCCGTTTCCCCGCGGTTATCGGGGTTTGTTGAAAGGGAAGAAACAGCACAGGCAGCTCTCTTCACAAGGGAGAGCAAAAGTTATGACAGTAAGTGAAATACAGCTTATCTTGCGTCATTTTGGTATACTTTTATCTTGACGTGTTCCAAGCCCAGTTCAGACAGCATCAAACACTTCAGCACGGATCAGGTTGTTCTGTCAAAAGCCTCGGCTCTCCCCAGGAGGGGGACAACACCAAGTCAACCTGACTCATGTAACACTAGACGCTGTCAGGGTGTTGGCCGGCACCATACTCACTCCTAGTCTAGACGGGCTCCGACCACCCACCGCACGCTCCGGGTCTCCACATCTGCACTGGCACCCTCCTGCTCTTCCCATCCTCCTCCCGCAAAGCCTCGCAGGCTTCAGGCACCATTGATTCTTCTGGCGGACAAAAAAAGGAGGTGCCCCCAAAGGATTTTCTGAAAGCGATGCTGGGGAAGAAAAGTCAGTCGTTTAGGCAAAGTGGTTGAGTTTAGGCCGGGCGTAGGAAAGTCTCCTTCCTAGTCCAGGCGGTGCTTGTAAGCCACCGCTCCCTACTCGCTTCTCTCCCCGCGCCTCCATGAGCTCTGTAGCAGGACATTTAACAGAAACCCCCAATGACCTTTCCAGAATTAAGACTGCCGAAGGCACTTGTGTTTAGCAAACATCTTTTCACTCTGTTTACAGCAGTAACGGTACTCCCATAACGCAATAAGCCGCTCGGACTTGGTTGTTAAGCAGTTCTTGATGGCACCGAGCGGCTGAGGGTAAGGGGCCAAAAACTACAGACCCGGACCGAGGAGCAACAGCTTACTGGCTGTAAGTCTTCTCACACACGGTTACGAGTAGAGCTATGAACCTGAAAACATCAAAGCTGCCCACGGGGTGAGACCCCTTTGCAGCCCCCGCTTCGGAAGCACGGCGAGCCTCCGGCCCCAGAGCCGCTCCCAGCCCCTCCAGCTCCGGAGACGGTCCTACGGTTTCGGAGGTTTCCCACCAAAACTTGCTCCGTACCTTCCGCTCCTTCCCCCAGACCACGTTATTTGCTATCTACAGTGGCAAACTGAGCATCCAGAGTAATCTTTATCGTGCCTATTCTTGCTGCCTCTCTCCGAACACTCAGGTTTTCCTCTTTACCACCTTCCAAGCGAATCCGTCGGGAACGGTCGGGCACAGTTTCACCGGCGCAGCAGCTGGGAGCAGCAGCGCTCGGAACAGCGATCCCTGCAAAAACCAGCTCCTGAAAAGCTATCGTCTCCTCCAGCCGACAATCCGCATCAGCTGGCTTCTGCCCGTCCATCCTCCACGCCATACGTGGAACTTAAAGACAGCGGGCGGTGTACAGTGAGGTACGCGCAGGCATTCCCTCCTCCCCTGTCAAACCAACTTGAGGAACGCCTTCGCTCTCCTGTGGCTAACCGTCACATCTTCCAGCTCCTCTGCAGATAACGGGCTAGAAATATCACGCTGCCATAGTTTTCCATCTATCGCCATCGGTAGGCAGGCCCCAGTCTGAAAACTTCTCAAGAACCGGTAAAGTTATTTTAAATATTCATTATTTCTCATCAACGTACTGCTGGACATAATTTTTTTTTTCAAAAATAATAGAAAATCAGAAAGTGTAAAAAAAAATGCTGCGGTCATGCCCAGGTGAGCTGGAAGCCCCGATAACCACGATCGCTCTGAAGCCCAACGCTAAGCGTCAGCTCCGAGCCCCGCAGACTCCAGGTCACTTTATAAGAGCCTTAAGTCTGCGAAACAAGCAGGAAAACCCAGGAAAATATTGACTTTAGAGCAACAAACAAAAGGTTCAATGCAATTTCCCAACATCCGACGTGCCAGACCTATTTTGAACATGGAAACGCTGATCCCTGCGGCGCAAGCGTCGCCGCGCAGCGAGACCATCCCGGTGGGAGGGACGCAGCAAAACCGCGACTTCGCGTAAAAAAACAAGTCATGTTATGGAAGTCACACCAGAAAATGAAATCCTTACAGAATGAAAGCTGATCCACTGTGGCAGATATTTAAAAAAAACGGGATGACCATATTAGTGTTTGTTTTTAAAAACTGAATGTTCAAATTTGTGAGACTAGGATGAGATTCGACAATTCTCAAACTCCAGTTTAAACCTGATCATTAAAATTATGAAAACCTTTATAGCTAGCATCTGAGGTATTAAAAAAAACCCAACAAAACCCAAGAAAAAAAGCAAACAAACAGGAACTTTCTGGCCCCACCACTGTTGAGAGCAAGATTAACCCCATGAAATCCTCTCCTGTCCCAGCGATGGAGATTAACTAGATGCCCCTCATGCCTCTGCAACAATAGAGTGACTTTGTTCAAGCCTTGAAAACCCAAGAATTAGAAAAATTTACCTGTTTCTTTCACCTTCCACCCTAAAGACAAGACACGTAGCACAGCAAAAGCACAGACCGCAGCCTCGGGCACCGGTGCCGGCGTGGCAGGATCCAAACTGGCTCAGGAGCTTTCGCCCTTCGGGTTACTCGGCCTTTGTGCACGTCAAGTGCCGACGAAGCGGCTCGACCAAACCGAGGCACCTGAAGGCTCAGGTAGCAGCGCGCTTGCCGCCTGCCTAAAGCGGCCAGAGCTGACGGCGTGGGTTTCCCTGGGCTTCCCGAGGGACGTACGGACAACGTCAGAGCTGTGCAGATCACGGCTCGCAGGGGAACAGGCTGACGCCTCCCGCACCACGGCCCGCTCCGAACAGCCCGCTCCGAAGCACGGGACTGGGGGCTTCCCAGGAGGTGCAGCTACGACTGCCGGGGGCCAGCGGGGAAGAGAAAGCTGAGGGGATGAAACCCTGGTCCGAAGGCCAGCAGCGAGACTTCCCAAGGAGGGCTGGAAGCGGAGGGACTGAGACTGTGGGCACTGGTTCCTGTTCCAGGGGTTGCTCAGGTATTAACAAGCATTTGGATAAAACGCGTGGTGCTGGGGCCAGAGAAGACTCACGGTTTGCTGCGTGTCGTGAATCCCCCCCCGAAACACGTATTCCTCCTGTTCCAAATGCAGCAACTTTTGGGAGCAGCTCAGCCTTGTTAAGTTGAGCTCCCGGAGCCCAGCACTAACTGCGGTTTGTCGTGCTGGCCCTGGCTGCGTAGGAGACCTGGGGGCCGCGGCGGGCAGAGCCGAGCGTGCCGGCAGCGCGCCCCTGCAAGAGGGAAGGGGCCAAGAGCAGCCCGGGCTGCATGGACCACCAACCCGGGCAGGACAGGAGCGCAGCCGGCGGATCCGGGAAGGGATTATCCCCCTCCGTGCAGCACCCGCTGAGGAATGCCCGGACAGCCTGTGGGGCCTGGGGCCCCAGTACCACAAAGACAGGGATAAACTGGAGCAAATTCAGCAGAGGGTCACCAGGGCGGCGGTGGGGCTGCAGCTCCGGCCTGGGAAGGGGAGGCTGAGGGAGGAGGGCTTGTTCAGCCTGGGGAAGAGACCACTCCGGGGTGCCGGGGAGCAGCAAGGACCAGCAGCTCTGCAAGGGAAGGAGAGAGGAGCAGAGCGCAGGCGTAGGGCAGGCGCAAGCGGGGACCTCACCTACACGGTGCCGGGATACAGAGGAGCAAGTTTGGGTCAGGATTAGAGCAACCTGGTCTGGCCCCGGAGCAGCCTCTGCTCTGAGCTGGGACTAGAGACCACCAGAAGTCCCTTCTCACCTCAATCATTCCATGATCTAAGTTTTTTGTCTAGTTAGTTTTAACTAGGACCAGTTCCCCGGCATAGTTACATGTGCAGCCCCACAACCCCGCCGCGGTACAAGGGCAGGTACAAACACCGCTCTGAGCAGAAACGCTGACACGCTGACTTAAAGCAAAATGAACTGGCCTCCTTTTCCAGTAGATACGAGCGTTGAAAGACACACCTTTTAACGCACAAAAAATGACCCTTTCTGCCATCAGCACCCGACCGACTGTTTAGAAGACGCCTTTCGTACGCAGTTAAAAGGGGGAGACCCAGCTGCCAACCGCAGCGCGGCTGCCGTACGCAGCGTTGGACTGAGAAGCACCTGTACCCAGCTGGGCTGAGGGTGGTCGGGACGTCGCTGGACCAAGGCAGCAAGACACAAAGGGACACAATTGGAAGCATCCTCACTGCATGCGAAGAACTGTCAAGTTTAGCACATTTACAATTTCCTAAGAACTAATCCGGAGCTGAACTGTGTCTAAGCGTACCTGCACTGGGGCTACCAAAGCGCTGGCCGTGTCCGCGGTGAAAGCCAGTCCTCGCGTCACCTCCCGCACAACTCATCGGTACGCTACCGGGCGTACGCTACCTCGGGCGTAGGCTACCTCGGAGCCCTCATCGCTCTCTGCAACGGCCTGAAAGGAGGCTGGAGCCGGGGGGGTCGGTCTCTGCTCCCCAGGAACAAGCGATGGGACGAGAGGGAACGGCCTCAAGCTGCGCCAGGGCAGGGTTGGGGTGGGTATTGGGAAAAACTTCTTCCCCCAAAGGGCTGTCAGGCCCTGGCCCAGGCTGCCCAGGGCAGGGGCTGAGTCCCCATCCCTGGGGGGATTTAAAATCCAGAGAGACGCGGTGCTGAGGGCCATGATTTAGAGGCGGACCAGGCAGTTAGGTTAACGGTTGGACTCGATGATCTTAAAGGTCCTTTCCAACCTTAACGATTCTATGATTCTATTGCAGGGGATTGCAGCATTCACACGTTTATTCAGCTCCACCTTGAAACTTCTTTTTTGATGCCACAAGGCCTTCTGCAGCGCAGACCCAGAACCCTCCTTATTTCTCACTTACAATTTTTTGTTAAGGGAAGTCCACGCTCACACGATCCCACCCATTTAGGCTTTATCTTTCTCCAGCCGTTGCTTTGCCCGGCTAAGGAAACGTCACGTTCAGACCATGGTTTCGTATTGCTAAACTACATCAAAGTATCGGCTTCAGGTACTCGGGCACCACCGCTGCTCGCTCCCCACTCAAAGGCAGTGCTGCCAAAACCCAGCCGGTTTCTGGGGACCACGCTGTGAACCAGATCAGATAAACGAGCTTGCACACGCATAAAAAAAAAAAGCATAAAAGGGAGGTTTTGGTTTTGAAGCAGGAAAAGTACCCTGATCACATTCTTAAAAAAGAAACAGCTATCCGCAGGCATAACTAACAAATTCCCGGCAGACAGCCAAAATCACTGACTTGCATGACTTTGCATTTCATGCGAGGGTCACACCGCTCCTAACTGCAGCTTCTCCAGGACTCGCTCAGGTCTCCCCGCAAGATAAAGCTGCGATACCGACGCCCTCCTGCTTCATTCGCTTCGCTTCCCACAGCTTCTCCTCTCTTATGCCATCATCATGAAAAGAACCACAGCAGACAGACCCCAGGGACCTTGAGGAGCCCGCCTAGTAACGCCACCTAAAACTTCACAACGGTATTTCCAGACACCGCGCTTCCCTCCTTTTTTGCTGGCTCTTCACGCGCTCTGCGGATCTGGGGTCGGTCCTCGCCTGCCTGCGGGCAGCACGCGCTCTGCGCAGCGGCTGCTGGAGTCAGGCAGATCAGAGCTTTGAGCCGAGCAAAGGCATCTGCGCTTCTGTTTACAAAACGTATTAAAGGTAAGAGAAAACGCAGCCTGTGAGAAATACATTGCTAATGGGAAAAAACATAAGACAAAGAAGGAACTTGTGCGTACACAAAGGGAGCTAAAATTAGCTATTCACCAGTCTTTATAACCGAAAGTGAAAACACGCTGTGCTGGAAGGGGTATCATGAGAAGAGAAATCCTCTCGGGCCAGACTGGGGAGTCCTAAGCCCAGAAAAAGGCAAGGAATAATCACTCCTTTGTGGGTCAAACCAGAAATATTCATTGAGCGAGGCTGAGAAAATTCCTCGGCCTCTGTAATCAAGAGCAGCGGGCAGGAGGACGCACCGAGCGGCACGGCGGGACCCGCAGCGGACTCTGTTCATCCAGGAACCGATATAATTACTAGGGGATCCAACAGAGTTAGATTTTTAAGTTCCACAGCAGATCAGCTACTGAAGTCATGTATTCGTGGCAATCACCAGTTACAACGAACATTTCAGCATTCCGTGCACTCAGCACCGAGCGCCCATGACAGCGCTGCTCCCCTTCGACGAACGAAATGCACAAAAACGGGGAAAACCATCGACGCCTACCGGGATAAAGTTTCTTCCAAGCTCTGCATCGAGCTGACCCAAACCCTGACTGCGTTGCTTTGATCAGCAACTGCAGCCAACGTCACGTTCGAGTTTACACGATGTCGCTGAATCGCTCTCCTGCTCCCGAGAGGCTGCGGCTCAAGGAGGCACGAGAAGCGAGGCACGAGGCGCTGCCGGCAGCGGGACGGCGGGCGGCTCGGCCTCCACGGCTCCCTGTCGGGCACGGCTGCACTCACCCTCAGCCAGCAGCCGCTCCCGCTGAGCACCTCCGTGAGCAGCCTTAGCCCTAATACAGCAGAAAACGAAGAAAATCAGGTATTAGCGCGTTAGGGCGGTCCATAAAAGGGTCTAACAAGAACCAGAGTCGGTGCAAGCACGGGGCAGGATCCTGCGACCAAAACCGAGCGACCCCGTAGCAGAGGCGCGCGGTTAGATCCGCCGGCTGCTGCCGGAGCGCGGCAGGGCGGAGCAGCCGCGTAGGAAGGAGACGGAGTGCCCGGCAGGAACGAGCGCGGAGCAAGGCCGTGCAGGATCGCTGCTACGCGGCCTTCACCCGAAAAACTTCGCTCTACGGGAAAACCGCTCCTCGAAGCGGCCCAAGAGCTCCCCTGCCATTCGGGAGAGGACAAGCGATGCCAGCTGTATTCAAGAAGCTGGCAAAGTTATTTAGAGGGAAAAGGTACGGTCGAGGCAGAAATCCGAAAGGCCTCGGTTTCAAAGGCCAGGTTCGGAATATTCGGTTTTGCAGCAGATCACCTTCTCAAAGCCGGTTCCAAGCAGCATTTAGAGCAGTTCAGCTTTTTTGGCCACCAGCACTCTTCACCCCTACGCAGAGCTTCCCCATTAAGCGCTACCTCTTGAAGCTCTTGAGTCCCTTTAGGCTCCTACCTAACCCTGGACCTTCGCCTTATGATTCTAAATGAACCTTTTAGCTTGACTGAGATAAAAACCCCCGACCTTTAAAGGCTCACATTCCTGAATTTAGATTCAATCGGAAAGCCAACATGATTACAGCTATCACTGCCCTGTAAAAATATGCACTGTGTTTTGATCGCCACGCTTACCAGAGTCAGCTTCATTTTGAATTTGCATTGCAAACGCAGAATTTGAAAATAAGTAATTAATTCAAACATAAAAGCTCTGAACAATGGTTCAATTTTATTTCATTAAAAGCCCAATGCCTTATTTAACAAACCCTCACCCTATATACTAGACCGGATCAACTTCCCCTTGAAAACCATGGAAGCTGCTATTACCTATGCACGTGAGGGATTCAATATCAGATAAAACCTCACATTCCCTCCGTTCACTGCGTGGCACCTATAAACCCTTCCTCTTCCCGATTCCTCCATTTTCAGTTAACTTTCACAGACGATAAATCACAACTCTTTAGGCGCGTGCTGGTACTGTAACTCTTCCGCACATCCCTTGTTTCCAGCCGTACGCTCAGATTTTCCATACAATTCTTCACCGAAGCGGTACCTTGCCTTGAGGCAACGCTGGTTTGGAGAACAGCGGGAGGGCAAGTGCTGTCTCCTGCACAGCAAGAATTAAGCCCCCGGGAACCCCGTTCTTGATGGACCCAACCGGTGACAGACAGTTTCAGCAAAAAGTAATTTTCCTAGCGCAGGCAAGGACCTCGGCACCAACCTCATGAGAGCTGGCCTCGAATTTGGCAAGCTGTGCAGAAAGCGCGTACATGTTTACAGGCAAAACAAGCTGCTGATGAGGTTATTTCATGCACTCTGCTCCCCTCCGCTGTCCAAGAGCATTAACAGAGCCATCAGACTGAAACGCGACTGCATGGAAGCAGCACCTCGCTCACGCTTTGCTTGAGATCAGCGTGCCGTGGAGGGCTTGCTCTTCCACGGGTGGCTGCCTTCCAGGTTGGAGTCACCCCCTCAAAGAGCCCGGCCACTTCTCGAGGCGGGCAAGCCTCAGGGTCACTTGTATGCTCGTATCGGTCCGGACGGTAACGTCCCCGGCCTCGCTGGCGCACCCCGTGCCTCACCACGTCGGCTTTCCTGTACCGGAATCCGGGCTTCTGCTGCAGCAGAAACGGGTGCGCGGGGTTTTCCAGCAGCGGGTGGTTTCATTTAGACTGCAGGCTGATACAAGGGCTGATGCTCAGGCTCCACAAGCCTAAGCTCAGCACATTCTAAACTCAGGTTTAAGACTTGGACAAGAGTGACTGTCGGGGTAGGACACCAAATTTCACCGCTTCCTCCTAACTCTCCCTGTCAGGAGCTTCTCCACGTTCTCCCACGCCCTCCCTCCCCACCTCTGTCGTCCCTGTTCCCCAAGCGAAGCGAACCGAGCCGGTGGCTCTGAACCTGACGCTGCCTTCAAGATGAGGACTATAACAGCAAAGCGGGAGCGGCTGGTTTCCCCCAGCCTGCGTCCCTTCCCCCTAACAGGGGACGCACTGAAGGCAGGACTTCACGAGACGCAGGGCCAGCCAAAAACCAGGTAACACCTGCAAGAAAAGGGAGGTCTCGCTCCGTCCCTCATCCCCCTTTTGCTATTTGCAGCCCCCAGGACCCCTCCGAGCCAGCGCGGCTCTTCAGCAGACGGAACAGGCTCAGCAGAGGGTCCAACCATCACAGGGTGGACGGGACAACCCGGGCAGAGCGGCAGCTTGTGCTGATTTATGGGCTGGCCACCACCAAGGGGAGGCCCAGACCCTGCCCACTGCTGAGCAGGCGTCTGTTTGCCTCTTCATCCAGGTGATTTAACTTAGGAGGGGCCAAAACTGCCGCCAGACCCACTGTACCTAACCACTGCAAGACGAAGGCGGCTATCTGGCAGCCCTTCACCGTAAGCCACAGTTTCACATGCCAATCGAGCACCCTGCCGACACCGAGGAGCGGCCCTGACCCACCTTTGCTGGCCCTAACGCTCACCCAAACCCACAACCTGTCAGTCCATGGAAGTAAAAGCAAACCCGTTTTCCTGCCAGTTTAGCTCCCTCAGGATCCAGATGAGACTCGCGGCTGCCACGAGGGAAGAGGAGAGCATCAGATCCCCAGCAGACAGCGTGAGGTGTCGCACAGACGAGCCAAAGGCGCAGCCAAGATATTGCCACCAAGGTGGGCACGGCTTCTTTCCCCTGCCCTCCTGGCTCTGGCGCTTCTCTGAGCTTCTCACAAGCTCAGTTCACCGGCTGAGTATGAGCCAGCAGTGTGCCCAGGTGGCCAAGAGGGCCAGTGGCATCCTGGCTTGTGTCAGGAACAGTGTGGCCAGCAGGAGCAGGGAGGGGATGGTGCCCCTGCGCTGGGCACTGGTGAGGCCGCCCCTCGAATGCTGTGCTCAGCGCTGGGCCCCGCACCCCAAGGCGGCCATGGAGGGGCTGGAGCGTGGCCAGAGCAGGGCAGCGAGGCTGGGGCAGGGGCTGGAGCACAAGGCTGGGGAGGAGCGGCTGGGGGAGCTGGGGGGGCTCAGCCTGGAGAAGAGGAGGCTGAGGGGAGCCCTCCTCGCTCTCTGCAACGGCCTGAAAGGAGGCTGGAGCCGGGGGGGTCGGTCTCTGCTCCCCAGGAACAAGCGATGGGACGAGAGGGAACGGCCTCAAGCTGCGCCAGGGCAGGGTTGGGTTGGGTATGGGGAAAAACTTCTTCCCCCAAAGGGCTGTCAGGGCCTGGCCCAGGCTGCCCAGGGCAGGGGCTGAGTCCCCATCCCTGGGGGGATTTAAAAGCCGGGCAGACGTGGTGCTTGGGGCCATGGTTTAGTGGTGGCCTTGGCAGTGCTGGGTTAACGGTTGGACTTGATGATCTTAAAGGTCTTTTCCAACCTAAACGATTCTGTGATTCTACGAACAGGACAAGTGCTACAGCTCACACAAGGGAAGCAGGCGGGGAAGGCTCAACGTTAACCCAAGAGCTGCCCACCAAGCCAGAAGAGAGGTCTCTGTGTGACAGCAGCCAACAGACGATGCCTAAGCAGGAGCTTAAAGGACGCCTAATGCAGGGCTGCTTCCTCAGAGCATCTCCCGGCCTCCAGAGATTCGTGAGCCATCCACCCGCCAACTAACTCAATTCAAGGTGGCTGCTACCAGCAAAGGTCATCCCCCTCTTCCTACCATCCCCAGGTACACCTTCCCGTTACCTCCAGCAGGATGAGTCACTAAAACTCACCAGCTCAACAGAAAAATACCCAGGAAAAAAAAATAACCAACTCGTGGAGGACAAAAAGCTGAATCAACTCACCGAGGCCCCGCGATCACTAGCAGAGATGCAAAGACGGTGGCAGGAGCAGGTCTGCACTCTTTGGCAGCAGCCAACTCCTAACTGAGGTGAGCGCATGCCTTGGAGAGGGAGGTAAATGTAGCAAATAACGTCAAAAATAAACTAGTCTTCAATTAGTCCTATTATTTGTATCCCAAATATACTTGGACTTGGTTGTTTCAATGGAGAAACCTGCCGCAGAGTTAACAGGACCTGCTGTCCCACGGCAGACCGAGCTCCAGGGAGACAAGATGCCACTCACACGCCTGGGGAACAGTCTAAGCAAGACAACATCAACTTTCCCTAACAAACTTACACCAGCAAACAGCAGCGTTGGTACTTTTGAGGGCAGAAATGATATCCAGATGTTGCGTTTTATAAGGAAACAATCCATCCTTCTTGAACTCTTTTCAAATTCTTCTACGGTTTTGGCCTGCGCACCGTCATTGTGGGGAGTGATTGCACAATCCGTGAGCGACATTACGAGATATCTGCCTTTTAAACTTGCTGCCCAGCAATTCAGCTGGGTGCCGTCTCATCTTTATATGTGAGAAGCACCAACTGCTTTGAAACAATGAGGAAAACGCATTTCTATCTGCGTGCCCTTTGGAAAATCCAGCTCAGCTGGCTGCCCCCGAGGCCGAGAGGCTTTGGTGAGGGCGCAGAACAGCGCGAGCAGACGGGGGTACGTTCCCAGAACTCTGGTCAGCAAATCCGAGAGTCTCTGATCCCAAGTGGCAGCGTTACACTTGAGAAAACAGGGCGGGATTTATGGATGAGGCAGGGCAGAAACCCGGCTGTCGCAGCATCTGATGCTGAGGATGCGATAAACGCCTAGAAGCCATCCTGCCTTTGGGACACGCGGTGACTGCGCCCGGGGGGAGGTTTGAATCATTAACGTTAGCTGTAGGGATGAGAGAGCTTTTATAAAAATAAGTATGTCAAGGAATCACAAATAAAATGTGAAGACCCTACCTTCAAAGAAGTCAAATCAGAAGTTATATATTTAAATAGGTTAACGGTTGGACTCGATGATCTTAAGGGTCTTTTCCAACCTTAATGATTCTATGATGATTCTATAAAAAAGTGTACTCTGCTTCGTTATCTCCCCCTTACGTTCACTTTCCTGCTTTCTACTGAGATGATTTCTCCCCAAACACACGTGAAAGATCCCTTTCCTTACTGCAAGCACTTAGAGATCCATAGTCCTGAACCCCTACAGCTTATTTCTTCCACCTATTATTAAAGGAAATTGAAAGAAAGGAATTAAACACAGTAAGCTGAGAATAATCAACTGCTGATGACCTGAGTAAGCTTGAGGATAACCAACTACTTTGTTTCTGTATCCCAGTCTGTATTAACAAAAAAAAAATCAAGAGAACTGCCTAGGGGAAGACCCAACCTTTCCACAGGTTTTCACAGATTCCCTTGACTCGCAGAACATTTAGTTTCAACACCAGGACCAACAAGGAGCTCAGGCGCCGGACACGGTCATTCCACACGAGCAGAACCCTGCTTCTTAAGTGAAAATCATTGGGATCTAAGACTTAACAATACATTTTGAGAGCTGTATCCACCCAGACCACGCTTTCTCAGCTCTTGCCAAGACCTAGAAGGTTTGTCCACCTACCAATAGTCTAAAGGAGTTTAAAAAAGAAATAAAAATCTATTTATCAGACTGGCAAAGTTGCTTTGGAATAAAGTTTCGATCCGGGCTGAACCTCGGCGCTCCAGCTGCCGCGCTGCTCTTCACGCACGCTGCTGCCCCGCAGCAAACAGGCAGTAAATGAAAGCCGTTTATCCCTCAGTGAACGAAGCAGGAGACTGCACGTTCAGCCCGGGCCAAGAACAGGTACCCGGACAGCTACTGCCAAGCAACCTCACCCAGCGCACGGCTTCGCTAGAGGCAAAACCCGCGTACGAACCTCTCTTTCCCCCCTTTTCGCGCTCACCTACAGCAGCAGCTCGCTTGCCCCACGGGTGGGCTAGGACGGCTTGGGAAAATCCCGTTACAAACCAAAACGGTCCCGGGGAACGACAACCCCAGAGGAGAGCGGGCAGCGGACTGCCGAAGGGATGGACGCAGCAGGCAGGAACTCGCCTGGCCAGTCTCAACACCAACACCGCTTTCCTTCTCCACTCAGGACACTGGCAAAAATCTTTTGGGCAAGGAGAAATGTAAAGATGCAGCAACTTGCTTTACCTGCCAACATAAGCAAAGTATATAAACCTATTTGCAAAAGCGTGCTGATTTGCATATAGATACTAATTCCACAGATATTACTCCGCGCTCCCCGTGGCACCGCTTAACTTAAACACCGGCCAAACAGCGAATCCGTCCGCATTCAGCGGCCCAAAGTTTCCACCGCATCCTCAAGGCGCCTCTCGCACCCAGCCCCAGGAGGAAGGCGACCTGCCCGTGCGCTGCAGCCCCCAGGCACGGGGGGAGCGGGGCGATGCCACTCGCCCCCTGCCCCTAAACGCCGTTTCTCGCGGTGTTTCAGCAACACAAAAACGAACGCAAACTCTTTAAACACAAGGCGTTAAATCCTGGTTTGCTCTAGTAACAGGGGAAGGCGTTTGGTCGGAGGCGATGACTTGCAAAGTTAAGAGCAATGCGATATCTGCAGCAAACAGCCAGCGCAGGGCTTTCATCTCATTACTGCCACGTTGAGTCAGATAAGCAAACAGTTCGAGGTGGTGGAGAGCAGCCACCACCAAGGGTTACGAAAAAAACATTCCCGGCGTGTTTATGCTTTTATTTTGGTCCTTATCTTTCACGTTTTCTTATCTGGAACAGCAGTTCCGCTCGTCCTAGCCCCTCACGCCCATCTGAAGCCAAACCTCTGTAGGACAGTCCTTTCCCACTCTTACCAATATTACCGCATTTCTCTTCCCTCGACAGTTTTGGTGGCAAACGCCTGATTTGCGGTCGAAGCGAGGCGATACGGCAATACAGCAGACAGTAATTGCGAGAAATTATTTCTACTTAACTGTTTGGTCTGCTGGGTTAGGAACCGAGCAGCAAGAAAACTTTTCCCGTTTGATTTCAGGCAAACAGCGTAGATGTAACTGCCTCTGAAAAAGAGCTCGCGGCATTTAGGTCCGGATACTACGATCTTTGAGACAAAACTTAAACTTCCCCACGCGGCTAAAAAAGATGGAAAAAGGGGATTTGCACGAGCCGTGCAAGCCCAAATCAGGCCAGCGCTGTAAAAACACGCCGGAAAACCAGCATAGGCTGTTATAATGACACGGCTAAAAGCCGCAGAGCATCCCCTGCCATGGAAACAGTTAGAGGAGCGTCTGGACGCTGGATTTTTTTCCCCTCGAGTAGACGGGATAGCTCATTTCCCCCTGAGGTACTGCAAGGCTGGGGTAATGAGGCGCAAGGGCGGGATAATCAGCGGGGAAAGAGGCAGCACCTCTAATTAGGAAGGGGTAAAAGCGACTGCGAGGCCGGGAGAGTGACAGGAACCCGCTCCCATCTTGTGACACACCGGTAAAGAGCGAGGACCAGGCCCGAGGCTGGGAAAGTCACTCCGGAGCCCGGGGGAGGCCGCGGACACGCCTGGGACGAGGCCCCCGGGGCCCGGCTCCCGTCAGCGGGCGTTTGCCCGCTGACGGGAGCCGGGCCCCGGGGGCCTCGTCCGCTTCGTCCCCTCCCCGGGACTCACCGGGCTCCAGCAGATGAGCGAATCGGTGTCGGGATCCTCCACCAGGGTCCACAGCTTGGTGAGGAAAGCGGGTACGTTACTACCGCCGGGACCGGCGCCCACCGCCGCCGCGCCAGGCCCTTCCATAGCGGCGGCGGCGGCGGCCCTCAGGGCCCGCTTACAGGCCCCGGGGCAGGCCGCAACGCCCCGGCGCCCCACCCCCCGGGAAACCGCCTCCAGGCGGGCCGAGGACGGGCGGGCGCTACGGGGTTTAGCACCGCCGGCGGCCGTCACGGCGGGGCCGGGCCGCTGCCTGCGCACCGCAACCCCCGGGGCCCAGCATGGCCGCCGCCATCTTGGGACGCCTCCGAGACCAGGCCCCCCCCGCCCCGCGCGCGGCGCCGCCCCACGCATGCGCGGCCCCGCCCCCCTCCTCCGGCGTGGACACGCCCCCTCCGCCGCGCGCATGCGCCCCGCCCGCCCGCCCGGCGGCGACGGCCCGCTCCGCGCACGCGCGTCGCGGAGACCACGCCCACTGCGTGCCCTTGCGCGCGAGTCACCTCTCCCCTTTGACCCCTCCCCGATTTTTCCCCTCCCCCCCCATTACCGGGAGCGCGGCCCCTCCTCCTCCCCCCCGGGGGCGGTGCGTGGAGGGGGGGAGGGGCCGGGAAAGGCGTTGACCGGGGCTGCGGGGGGGCGGTGCCGTGACCTCTGACCCGCGCGCGCACGTGGTGCACGGCGGCGGCGGCGGCGCACGCGGAGCGGCGGGACGGAGCCATGGAGCAGGTGAGGGGGGCGTTGCCATGGTGACGGGGGCGGCGGGGCCTGGTCCCGGGCCTGGGCCTGGTCCCGGTCCCGGTGGGGCCCGGTCCCGGTGCGGCCCCTCCGTGAGCCGCGGCCGCCGCCGTCCTGACGCGGTTCCCGCCCCGTTCCCTTCCAGCCGCGTCCCGCCGGGGAGAGCGAGGAGCTGACGGACAGCGAGGAGAGCGTCTACTCGGGGCTGGAGGACTCGGGCAGCGACAGCACCTCGGCGGAGGAGGAGGAGGAGGAGGAGGAGGAGGGCCCCGAGGAAGGCCCCGGCGGCCGCTCGCCCCCCCGGACACACGTAAGGGCGCAGCGGCCGTGCACGGCCCGCTCCGGCGTGGGCCCTGCCGGTCCCCCGGGGCGGGGGGGATCCTGACCGCCCGGGGACGGCTGGGGCCAGGCCCGGGGGCTCCCCGCTGGGGCCGGGGCTGCGGGGCGCCCGTCTGGCCCCGCCGGCCTGCGGTTCCCCCCCAGCCCCAGAGGGGCAGCCGTCCGCTGGGGACGGAGGGCAGGGCCTCAGCCTGCGCCGGGGCGGGCTCAGGCCGGGCGTTGGGAGCGATTCCCTCCCGAAAGGGCTGCCAGGCCCTGGCCCAGGCTGCCCGGGGCAGGAGCTGAGTCCCCATCCCTGGGGGGGTTTAACAGCCGGGCAGACGTGGTGCTGAGGGACATGGTTTAGTGGTGGCCTTGGCAGTGCTGGGTGAACGCTTGGACTCGATGATCTTGAAGGGCTTTTCCAACCTCAGTGACTCCATGATTCTATAACAACCCCAGGCACCGCTGCAGGCGTGGGGAGGAGCGGCTGGGAGCTGCCCGGCGGGAAAGGGCCTGGGGGTGCTGGTCGACAGCCGCTGGACACGAGCCAGCAGGGTGCCCAGGTGGCCAAGAGGGCCAGTGGCATCCTGGCCTGTATCAGGAACGGTGTGGCCAGCAGGAGCAGGGCAGGGATCGTCCCCCTGTGCTGGGCACTGGTGAGGCCGCCCCTCGAGTGCTGTGCTCAGCGCTGGGCCCCGCACCCCAAGGCGGCCATGGAGGGGCTGGAGCGTGGCCAGAGCAGGGCAGCGAGGCTGGGGCAGGGGCTGGAGCACAAGGCTGGGGAGGAGCGGCTGGGGGAGCTGGGGGGGCTCAGCCTGGAGAAGAGGAGGCTGAGGGGAGCCCTCATCGCTCTCTGCAACGGCCTGAAAGGAGGCTGGAGCCGGGGGGGTCGGTCTGTGCTCCCCAGGAACAAGCGCTGGGACGAGAGGGAACGGCCTCAAGCTGCGCCAGGGCAGGGTTGGGTTGGGTATGGGGAAAAACTTCTTCCCCCAAAGGGCTGTCAGGGCCTGGCCCAGGCTGCCCAGGGCAGGGGCTGAGTCCCCATCCCTGGGGGGATTTAAAAGCCGGGCAGACGTGGTGCTGAGGGCCGTGGTTTAGTAGTGGCCTTGGCAGCGCTGGGTTAACGGTTGGACTCAATGATCTTGAAGGTCTTTTCCAACCTAAATGATTCTGTGATTCTGTACAGGCCCCCAGGCACTGCTCGCCTGGCAGAGGAGGAGGAACAGGCGTGCCTGGTATTGGTGCCTCTCTGCCTGGTTTTGGTGCCCCTTGCTGTGGAGAAAAAGCCAAATCACAGCTGTGTGCATAAACCATAGCAAAACATCTGTGAAGAGGAAGCTGGTTTAGGCCTATGAAGTATCTAGGTTATTTTTTTTTTTAGCTGTTTTTCTGTAGTTACACAAGCTGGGCCTCGGGCTGTGCGGTGCAGCTGGGTTGGCGCGAGGAATCCGAGCTGCAGGGGCCTCGGAGATGCCGGGGGGGGGGGTTCACGCAGGCTGAGCGCCCGTGCTCCCGTCTCCGGGGGGTCAGGGGCGTCTGACCACGCGGGATCAGCGAGGGGGAAACCCTACGTGCACAGAGATAGGTGACGCTTCCGTGATGAGACGCAGCGTGGAGAGCTGTGGTGCTGCTCGTTCGGTAACAGGGAAACAGCTTCTGTGCCAGTTTGCGTTTCTAGAGTCGGTATTCGTAGTGATGCTTCTCTCGTAGATTGGAGATTTAAAAAAAAAAAAAAAATTACCAAGACATAGTCTCACTTCTGTGTCAGAAGGTGCAGGCACGAAGATTGATGGAAAAATTCACGCTCTCATTTATCGTGGATATTAACGTGCTGATCCCTGGTGCTTCGGGCACTGCTTCGCCCTGGGTCACGCCGCAGGCTTGTTAACAAAACGTGCCCTGTTATGATTCTGGCTCCCTAGCTCTGTGTATTCATTTATTTGTTTGGACGATGAATAGAAGCTTTACCAAGGTCTGGAGTAGAAATGTAGTAGAAAGTTCCTCTGGTAACCTGCCGAGGATCCCCCGGGAGCGCCTCGGGCTGCGGTGCCGCTGTTCGGCAGCAGTCCCGCTTGGGTCGTCTCCATCGACGGCCGCTTCTTCCCACCCCGCCGCCGCCTTCGTCCTCGTGCTTCAGCAGCTGCTTACGAATCCACGGCGTGGGCCAGGCCTGGCGGCCGATCCAGAAATCGCTCTGCGGAAGCGAGGCCTTTTTTTTGTTCTGCTTTGCTTTTCAGAACAATCGGTCCCCAAAAGCGCTGGTAGCGGGGGTTGTTTTCTTTGGCGTCGGCTCTCGGCACTGTTTTGCCACACGGCCATGTAAGCAGCAAGACGCTTGCTTAAGCCAGGACTGACTGCCAGTGCATCGTGTGTCCGTCCGTCTGTCTGTCTGAGAGCCGGGGCTGGTTCTGTGCCCACCCCACCCGATTCTTCAGCCTTTTATTCTGTATCCGAGCGTGTGCAGTGTCCGTAAGAAAGCAGATACTGGGATCCATCGCTGTCTCCTTGCAGGTCGAGCTGGACGTGATGCTCCGCTCCGCACGGGAACACCGCGTGCTTTGTGCTGGTAGCACAGCCTGAAAAAGAGCAACAGCGGCCGCAGCCGAGGAGGTCGGGGGGTTGATCCTGAGCCCTGTTTCCCTTGCTGTGCGATACGTCCCGTTTTTGGCCTCGCTGCCGCTTTGGGCAGGGATAACCTGTTGGTTTTGTAGCGACGTCTCGGTGAAGTCGGATTCCCAATTTCCTTTCTCGCTGGGTCTTTGGGGCCTTCACTGTGCAAAGGCAACGGTGCCTTAGCAGAAGGACGGGAGCTGGCGCCGTTCCTGCCGCGCAGGAGCCCCGTGTGCTGCCGGGCTGCGGGTGAAGGGAGCTCCCTGACACAAACCGCCGCTGTCCCAAGCAGGGACCTGACTGGATTTGCTCTTGGGGGGAAGGGTCCTGAAGGGGTTTCACAGGGGGAAGAGAGGTCAAACACGCCGGACTTGGCCAGGAATACATTTACGTGGTGTTTCTGTTTGGAAAAAAGGAACGCTCCTTGCAAGGGCATCGCTTTCCCAGTGCAGAGTTTAACAGAATTTTGGTCTGTTCAGACCCTTTTCTGCTCTGGGGTCCTGCAAGGACGTAAATCTACTGTCTGCACCTCTGTCCTTTTTGATGTGCAGCAACCCTAAGTGCTTTCTGACGGAGCTGTGAACCCGGCGTAGTCAACTACAGCCTCCTGCGGCTGGGTTTTCCTCTCTTCCTTCTTCACGGGGCCTTTGTGTAATGCTGTAAGTAAATGGGTTGAAAACTGCTGCGTTACAGTGTGAGAAGCTTCGGCGGTTCCGACAGCTTTTCAGAGAGACTCGATGGTTTCGTGAGCTGTGTGCAGTTTAGAATCTTACATTGCACTGAAACCGCTCAGGACTTGGGGAGAGCAGAGGTAAATCACAAAGTTAGACTGTCCCAGGAGCATTTTGAGCCTTCCCTGGGCCGTTGCTCTACGCAGCGTCCCGCTTTTCCTCTTGGCTTTGGCACGGCGCTCACTGCTTCATGGGTGGGAAACCTTGGAGAAGAAAATGGAGCTACGGGAGGGTCTGAGGAACGAGTGCTCGTAGGACAGCTCTGAGCTGGGTCATCGGGGCGCTTGGTGTCCTCCTCCGCTGCGGAGAACTGCTGGGTCGCCGGTGGAGGTGGCGGGAACGCGGGGCGCCGGTGCTATTCCTATGATATCGTTGTATTTAAAAATGGACTTGCGGCTTTGGGGCAAGAAAGAAGAGAACTAGCTTCTGCTTAGAAAATATTTCACTTGCTAGTGTTGGAGAGCTGGATAGATAGGTTTAATTTTGAATGAGATTTCTCAAATTCTGGTCTCCTAATTGCAGACTCTTGAAACCTTTGATTTCTGTTCGTCGGCTCTACCGTGGGCAAACCTGCTTAATTCCCGAGGAGTTAGTTATGAAAATGCTGTTAAAAGGCAAGCTAAAGCTTTACTTGGATTGGTTGCGATGGCAAAACCTGCCGGGGGGTTATTTTTTGTTATGTTTGTAAGACAGGAGGATTGGCTGTGGGCATCCGTGGCCGCATCTAAGGGCCTGCCAAGCCTCGGAGCTGCCGTTAGCGCGATGGGCAAGAAGCTGAGGCTCCCGGCGAGCTGTGAGTTGCCACGCCGCGGTTTCCTCTGCTGTGGGGCAGTGGGGGGATCTGCCCCCGGGCCCTTGCTCTCCCTTGAGCTGGCGTTTGTGATATTAGCTCGTGCTAGCTCTTCCGCTAAATTTTGTTTAGTCCGCTATGCTCTGTAGGAGTGGTTTAGCCAAAGCGATGGGCAAACCCTGAACGGTCTTCGGGTGCCACCAAACGAGTTTTTATTCTGGCAGAGCTGAATTGTCGGGTTCTTAGTTACAGGAACGCAGAAAAGAGAAGAAAAGCACGCCGAAAAGAAACACAGGCTCTGAGCATCCTTGACGTTAATCCATGGCTTTGGCTGCGCGGTAGGATCCGCTCCGAGCTACGTTCCCTGTAAGGGAGCAGAGGACGCTGCTGCCCAGGGCCGTGCCCCTGAAATGCTCCGGGGAGACCTCGCGGGGGTTTAACCCCCGAGAGCGGGAATGGCTTAACTTGCACCTCTGTCAGCAGCCTTTCCAGAAGGGGGCCTGTCCCTGCTCCTTCGGGGATTTTAACGCTTGCCCGAAAGCGTGTAGTCAGTTCTTGGATGTCGTTCTGTGTTTGGTAGGTTGGTGTGGTGGCTTTGGAGTGTTGCGGAATGACGATTTGTAGCCTGCCTGTGAACAGGTATCTCTGACAGCGGGGATCTCGGGAGGCCAGTCTCTTCTGCCTTTGCTCAGCTCGTTCTCGGACATTTAATTGATTTTTAGCCCTAAGCTTAAAACGTGTTGCAAATTATCCAGCATTCATTTCCAGTACGGCGTAGCACTGCTGGGGACATGATGGTAGGTGCCAAAAGCAGCCCTCAGCCGTAACACCGAGCTGTCGTTACTACGTGTGGCGGTGACAGCCCCCAGTTCTCCCTGCTCCCTGCAGTTAGGTAATAAAGTGCAAATACAGAGCGCGGACCCTCCCTGGCAGCTTCTCTGAAGCTGTGTTTTCACAGCAGGCTAACGAACTTCGCAGTCGGCAGCTTCTCTGAGGGCTGCCAGAGCGGGGACGTTTCCCATCTCCGGCCTGGTCCTCTCCCTTCTGGTTCTGCTGCGTCTCAGAAGGTGCTTCCCCGAGCCAGGTCGCCTCGGCGGCGCGACCGAGAGCCGTCGCTCCTCCTGCTGAGGTGGTTTCCCTTCCGCCAGGTGAGCGGGTTGAGTCGGCTCCCCGGGGAGCGCGACGGGAGCTGGGCCGGCACACGGGGAGCAGCAAGAGGAGGGCGGGAGGGTGAAGCCCGCCTTTCGGCAGCAGAGGTGCTAGGTCAGCTTCCCCCCTCTTGGAGACTCAGGCTTGATTTTTACAGTCCTCTTGTGTGTTTTGCTGAGCCTGCTCATTCTAGCCCGGACGACTGCCTTGCTGTCCCTGTTTTTCGAAGCCGAAGACCTCATTCTGTCTCGTGGAACTGACTTTGAACCTGGCTTTAGACCTCCCAGCTGATGCCAGTTTGCTCCAACATCGCTTGCGCCTTGCCAGCAGCGTGGACACCTGAGTCGGTGCCGGAGGAGCCTCCTGCTCCTCCCCGTCGGACTTTCAGCCTTGATGTTAAAGGCGACGTTGTTCTCTGGGGATGGCCTGCCACTGTGCACGTCACTCGAGCCAGGCTCTGGAGCGCTTTTGGAGGGGTTTGTGCATGTCCTGCGTCTCTTGCTTTCAGTATAGTCTGTCTGTCCAGCAAGTTAATCGAGGTTGAGGAGGATTCCCAAGCTGCTTCCAGAGGCTTCTGGGCTACCCGCGGGAGAGCTACACGCATCAGCTGAACGCGTACGGCACTTGGGAATCGACAGGAGGGTCTCCCGCTCTGCCAGAGAAACGTGGAGAGCATCGGGGAGCTCGTGGGGCAGGATGGCGTGCGGACGGAGAAGGGAAGGGAAGCTTGCAGATGTTCCGCGATTACTCTGAGGTTTCCTGCTGAGAGACCAGACAGCAAGGAGCCTTGCTTGCTCAGGTTGCCAGAGCTTTTCTGTAGACTCGGCACCGTGGTCCTCACGGAGAGGCCCGTCTGGGGCTGCAGGGAGAGCTGGGAGCTCTGACCCGCGGACAGAGAGGATGCTGCTAACGCCGCACCTCGCAGCGAGGGGTTGTGGCCCTGCCAACCGACTCCTTTAATCGTGGTCTCTCGCTGCTTCCATAAAACCTGTGGTATTCTCTTGGTGAAAGCGGTGATTTGGAGGGCGCCGAAGCCAAGCCAATGCTCTTTGGCTGGTCTGGTCTTTGTCTTTCCTGCTCCGTCCCTGGAAGCAGCGGGTCTGCTGAGGGAGAAACCCTTTAGATACGGGACGGGAGTTATTGCTCTCTGAACGTTTCGATGTTTGAAATGCTCTTACTTTGTGTGTTTATCTTGTGGGGTATCCCAGTTTGTGACTGTTGTGTTTGACCAGCCTCGAGAAGCGATGGGAAGACTGACAGCTCCTGAGACGATGGGACACAAACCAGCTCAGGACGCGTTAGTCTCTATGCAGAATTCAGGCACAGATGGTGGTGGGATGATGGGCTGCCTCTCCAGAGCTGCGCTCCTTCTCACGATCCTGGTGGCTATCTGCAGCTCTCTCCAAGAAGATGCTTTTAGGAGGTTGGAATGTAAGAAGTCTTGTCTTTGGGGCTTAAAAAAAACCCGCAGAGGAGTAAAGGCAGCCTCTCTTGAGGACAGGAGAGAGAGAGGTACTGAACTGCGAGCCAGCGCTGGCGCCTCAGCCCGTGGAAAAGTGTTAATCCGGTCTGAGCAACAAGGTGCTGAACTGAGTTGTGCTGTCCCAGCTCCCTTCGGGACCCAGGAGCGAGAAAGGCCACCGCTTCCACCACCTGCCTGTCAGCAGATTGCAAAGCCCCGTTCTTAGTGCCTCTCCAGCTCGCAGGGCTGTGTAAATATTAGGCTGTCCTTGTCGGATTAGATTTCCTCTTAACGACTTCCAGCGTTCTGACAAGCTGTGCTTTCTTCCTTGGCAGCCCCGGTGCTGAGCTGAGCCGTCCGACTCCGCTCTCGGAGCCCCTGGGGAAAAGCCCGGTGGCCTGCAGTTGAAGGCCAGGCTGAAATGTTTATTTTCTGCTTTTATAATCCAGGAAGCCCCTTCAGTGCTGTTCTGTCAGAGAGTCCCCGCTGTGGCACCGGGCGCCTGAAACAAATCTGTCCTGTGCCCTGTGCCGGCTGTAGGCATCGGGGAGGCTCCGGTGCAGCGGGAGCCGCTTAACTCTTCCCTTCCTTCAGGGATTGCACCCGGAGACCTTGTCCTGCCCTCCTCCGTTCAGACGCACAGCTCGGAGCATCCTCGCAGGGCTCTGGGCTGCAGCACCGTACCCAGCTCCTCTCCGCTTCTCCGCCAGCGCCTGCCAGCGAGCCCGTGCTCGTCTTCCTTCTTCTCGGTGGCTCCGCGCTGCCTTCGGCGCAGCCCCGCGCAGCCGCAGCAGCAGGGCCCCAACCATTGGGGGCTGATTTATCCTCATCAGCCAGAGCGCGTCTGGGGACTGGGCAGAGGAGCCCCTTGGTTCAGTTCTTCTCTCTAGCCCTGTGTCGCTTTTTCTCCTCTCCTCTGCGTTAATTTGTACTCGTGTTTGCCACGCCAGTCTTAAATAGGAAAGCAGCTGACAAATTCTTTGGTGGCGGCCTGATTTCTGCAGAGCCTTCTTGCCTCTTGTCCCCTGGGACATGTTTCTAGCAGTCGTGGAAGGAGGGAAGCCGCTGTTCACGCCAACAGCAGCTCGTGGCATCAGTGGAAGTGCTGCTGCCTGGCGCCCAGCTTGCCTGCGGTGCCTCGCTAAGCCGCCGCACCAAGAGAGTGGTAGGATCTCGGTGTCCCCGGCCCGGTGTCGGTGTTACCGGGGTGCGGAGGGCTGTGCTCAGCCGCGAGCCTGGGTCGGCGCAGGGCTCCGTGCTCCTGGCGGGGACAGGCCAGCTTCCACGCGCTCAGCGCTTCGCCCTCCGGACAAAAGCTCTGCAAGGGAAAGCTGAAGGCGTAAACAGCAAAGCTGCTGAGTTTGCCTGGCGCTCTGGCAAGCTGCCTCTGTCTTGAGATGTGCTCGTTCTTGAGGCCGGTGTGTGAGCCAGGCGCTCTTCCCATGTCGGACTTCATCTTCTGGTGCTGTTAGCCGTCCTGTCAGCCCCGTGAAATGGAACAAATTGATGTCTGCCCACAGGGTGAAAAATTTCAGGCTTGTTACTTGCGCTGACAGTCTTAGCGTGAGCTACCTCTCCCCATCCTCAGGACTTCAGCTCTGGCGGGAATCATCTCACAGATACGACGGGCTGGCTGATCAACACGTCGTACTAGGAGACAGGGACGCGTAGAGCCAGCTGACAAGAGCAAGTTAATAGCAGCCGACTTCTTCAAAGCGCCGCGTGTGACGTGGCTCCGAGGTCCTGTCTCCTGGTTTTGGAGCGGTTAGTGGAAGACGACTGGACCTGGTGGAAGCGAGACAACACCCGCTCTGCCCAAGGCACCGGGATACGGAAGGATCGCTTTGTCTCCGCCTGCGATGGGGACCTGCTCTCAGCGTTGGCCCGACGGCGCTCGGTTTGTCCTGCGGGGAGGATCCACGCGAGCCCCTCCTGGGCTCCCAGCAGCAGCAGGCGCGTTCGGAGGCCGCTGTTCGGAGAGCTGCTTGCGCAGACTTGGCCGCGTAGTCCTGGTTACTCCGAGGCTGGCTGGGCAAGGCGGCTTGTCCTGGCCCTGGTAGAAGCCGCTTTACTGCTCTGGTTTGGAAGGCGTCGGTTTGGATCTTCTTACATCTAAGCTCAAACCTGAGGCGTGCGCGTACATTCACTTAGCAGCAGCCTGCAGTTGCTTGAGATGCCGTCTTGCATCTTGTCGCTTGCAAGAGGTTGCCTGAGAATGGAAACCTCTTAAAATGCAAGAGCCGATAATGAGGTAAACGTGTGTTTTAAACCCTTAAGCTGCCACGAGGCTTAGCTGGTCTTACAGGCCTCTTGGGACCTGAGAGCCTACTCATCAGAAGGAATTATGTGGCTTCATCTTAGCTTTCTTCACAAGCCTAGCACGTCGCGTGTCCCTAAATCAGCAGCCGTTGGTGTAGAGGCGCTGGCACAGCCGGGGTTGCTGCGGGTTGGTGTTGACGTGCGTTGAGGGGAGGTGGAGGACAGGTTCTGGCGAACAGCCCGCGCGAGCACGCTGCAGCTCACAGGGCTGGCAATTTGGGAATCCTGTTTCTAGCCCCCGTGCAAGCTAGATCGCCGCTGCTCCTTTAGGTATCGTTTTTCCATGTGTAAAAATGAGGATTTCATTGTTTTGCCTCGCAGGGTGAGCAGAGCAACTGACCATATTGGGCCCAAGAACCATCTCGCTTTAGCAAAGGGAGAGATGACGTGCGTGTGTTGGTTGCTTGCTTTTCCCCACCTCGACCGTACGATCTTAGCGAGGTCTGGGCTTGGCGCTGAGGAGCGAGATTCCCTCGCTGCTTGCGTGCACATCCCGGCACCTGGTAAAGCTGAGAGAAACCTTGCAGCCCCTCTGCTGAACGCGAGGGACGGTGGCTTTGTCCCATGTAAGCGCGTGCTGCTGCCGCAGCTCCCGAACCCGCCTGCTCTGGGGCTGCTTCCACGTTGGGTTCTGTCACCCGGTCGCTCCAGCGCGTCTGGTCTTGCTGCTGCCCGTCCTCCTCCTCGCCTATTCTGCTCCTCGTAACCCAGCTCTGTCTCTGCAGCAGCAGCACCCAGCTACTGCGTCCCCTTCCTCCAGCTTTCCTGCCTCTGCAGCTCCAGGCTGCTCCGCTGTAGCCGGGGATCGCTGGGGCGGCAGGGACCTTTCTCCCTTCCTGCTGGAAAACTGGAAGCCAGGAGTTTCTGATCTTTTCTCCACAACCGAGGAGGAACTGCGTGGGAGCACTTTGAGACCTTTACGGCGGGAGGCAAGCAGGTTTTGCTTAGGGGAAGGGGAGCCAAAGGAGCTGCTGATGGTTTCATCCAGCTTCCAGTGGCTCTTGGTTTGGGGAGGAGAAGGAGGATCTAACTGGGCCGTTAACGTGCTCTGATGCTTATTTTAGGGACTAGCAGATGCAGTGGGAGATGCTTCCCGTACCGATTCAGCTAGTCCAGGCGGCTGCTGACCAGTCTGCCCAGCCGGTCTTTCCGAGGCTGTCTGGTATGGATGCCAGAGCAGCGACAGCATAAGGAGATAAGCAGGCCTGGTGTAGGCAGAGGTGGGATCTTTTATCACACCAGTTTATCCAGCTGGAGGACGTGGAAGGGCTTTGGGATAGGCAAGCCTCCTTCAGTTCTGCTTCTCTTTCACACCTGAGGGGCTTGTGTTCCTGAAAGCGTGTTTCCTTTAACTTCTAACTACAGATATTCCCTCTCCTTAACATCTTTGCTGGCATAAGACTCTCTTTGCAGTCAGGTACGTGATGTGCTTTTTGCAGCGTAGCTGGGGAGAGCTGGCTCTGCCTGCGCTGGGAAGCTGTTACCTCGTCCTGGGCAAGACACGGGGAGGCTCCCGCAGCTCAGCAGCTTGGCGCTTGGCCGAGGGCGGTTACCCCGCCGTCCCGCACGCCTTCGTGATGGTGTAAAGCAGAGCGCTCTGAGGATGTGGCTCTCCTCAAAGGCGGCTGGCAGTATTCTCCCTCCCCTTTTTGCCTGTCTGGTTTGTGTTTTAGCTTAGGTTTTAGATTTTTTTCTAGTTCCTCTCAACTCTTCTGTTGAACTGACCTGTTGGGGTTTGGGGTAGAGGACCCCCAGCTGATCCGCACGTGGTGGATTTGGGAGGGAGGAGGTTACAGGTCTCACTGGTGTGGGAGGCTTCAGTCTTTCTTCCCTTGTCCCCCTCGTTACAGCTGAACCTGTTCTCAAGCCCTCTCTGTGCTGTTGAAGCCCACCAGCAGCCCCAGGTCTCCCCTTCAGCGACCAAAACCGCCAGAAATGGGGTTTGACGATGGCTGTCGGTGACGCTGCTCGACTCTGCTCTGAGCCGAGCTCTGGGGGTGCCGACTCCTGGATCCCCACTAGCCATGGATGCCCGAGGTGGCCGAGTGGTCCTCGTCCCCCAGCCCTGGCGGCGGCCGCGGTAGGGGTGCGGGCAGGGCAGTTTTGCGGGGTTTTGCGGTGCGTCCGGCATTGCTTGCCGCCCTCTGGTGGAACGAGCCTTTCTGCATGGGGCTGCCTGGGCGGCGGAGCAAAGCTTCGGCTTTATTCCTGCGTCCCAAGGCAGCCCCTGCGAAGCGGAGGGGAGCAGCCCGTCCCCGCCTGCCCGGCTGGCTGGGCCCCAGGCAGACCGATACCCAGCTGCGGGGGAAAAAAACCTTTGCCTGCGTCGAGGTGAACGTGGCTGGAAGACGCAGAGAGGCGTTTCC
Organism: Platalea leucorodia; assembly: GCF_965183815.1. NCBI lineage: Eukaryota > Metazoa > Chordata > Aves > Pelecaniformes > Threskiornithidae > Platalea > Platalea leucorodia. Next base: position 734,035 of record NC_138823.1, on the reverse strand, counting down.
GATACGGCTGCGAGCGGTGACTGCGGTCCCCTGCGACCAGGTCTGCTGGCCCCTCTGCTCCTGCTGCTTTTTGCCTGTCCTGCAGCCCCCTTAGAGCCCTGTCTGGTTCAGGCAGACTCTTTTTCCTGGTGAAATGGTTTTAGTGTTCAGTGTGTCTTCGCTGTTGCCCAGTTGGGCTTCAGCCAAGTGTTTTAGGGTGCTGGGTGTGTGATTGATGTCCTAGCTGAGATCGCTCTTATTTTCCTGGCAAAGCTTTCGTGAAGGGTTTGAACCTGCTGATAGGTATGTCTAATCCCGGGACGCTGGAGTCCGGTTTGCTTGCAGGCGTGCCAGCCAGGGTGAATCTCCTGCAAGAATCCTGGGCAAGATCCTGGCTTGTGCCAGCTCTCAGAGTAAACTCGGGACCCAGGGAGCCCGCGGGCCTCTGTTTTTTCTCCCGAATTGCGTGGACTGAGAGGCTGAGCATCACTGGGGTAAGAGCAGGAGTGCTGGGGCAACTGTGTGCCACCTCCTGGCACGGCCTCCGCTCTCGAGGACGCTGGCAGCTTGTGGCACCAGCAACCCAGATTTGCGGCGCAGGATCCTTCTCCAGTCTCATCGTGGCAGCGGAGAGAGGGGGGAAATAAGGGAAAGATGGAAACTCAAGTCCAAGGCCATTGTAGCGCCAAAAGCCTGGAAAAAAACTTATCTCCAATCTTCCTTTTTAAAAATTTTTTAATAAAGCCTTTTGTTTTTGCAGTAATCTCATCCTCTTGCCGGCCCAGTATTTTCCAGGCTCTCTCCCACCCCTCTCCCTGCGGCTCGGGGGAGCTGCGCTGGTGTGTACGTACAGCAGAAGGTGATCACACACTGTGCGGATTTTACTGCTCCCGCGAGGGACGTTTTCTGGGGCTGTTTTTCCGATTATTTCACCGAATCCTCCCGTAAACCCGATCTAGCCAGGGTCCCCGTTCTCCCCCTACCCCCGCTCCGAGTGGTGCGCGGGGGGAGAGAGAATCTCTTTTCCAGGGAAAGATCTGCAGCTTATTCGGCACCCACACGGCAGGTCAGCGAGTGGGCGAAGTCTGATGTTCGGTGCTGTCTGATTACCCGTGTCTGAGGAGGGAATTATTAATTCCTACCCGAGGCGTGCCCCGTGGGTTGTCTCTCTGACGGGAGCAGAAGGTATGGTCCGTGTGTCCTGCCCGCTGCAGGTTCTGCCATGGGGGAAAAAAAAAAAAAGAGGGATTACCCAAGCACTAGAGGCTGCATTCAGCTCCCTGTGAGAGGTTGGTCCCACCGCTCCCGGTGGGTAACCGCAGCTGGACGCATCTGGCACGGTGTGCAAGATGTGGCGGTGGGAGTCTTCTTCACGGTGACGTTGCCGCCTTGGGGGCTGTGTCTGCAGCCTGTTCCTGCCCTGTGCTCTACCCGCGTCTCTCCCAAAGCCATTGGGGGTTCAGAGTGGCTCCATCACTTTGAAACCCACCGGTAACTTCAGGTTATGCAGGTGAGGTGGTTGTGTGCTTTACCCAGTCTCAAACGCTTTGTCCGGCAGCTCGAGAGGCCTGAGAGCAAACGTGGTGCAGGCCGTCAGTAGGCAGGACCTTCGCTGAAGTTCAGTGCTGGGAAGAGCCCGCTCTTGTGATAGCGTTGTGGTGGGCACCAGAAACCCCCGTGCGCTTGTCCTGCCAGATAAAGAGAACGGTGCTGCTGGGTCTGCCCTGACTTGAGGCTCTAGGATCTATTGGGGATCTGCTGGAGGGCAGATCTGCCATTCAGAGAGACCTTGATGGGCTGGAGGAAATGACTGACAGGCACCTTGTCAAGTTCAAGGCTGGAGAACGTGAAGTTCAAGGCTGGAGAACGTGAAGTCCTGCACTTGGGGCAGAACAGCCCCGTGCAACAGGGCAGGCAGGGGCTGAACGGCCGGGGAGCAGCTCTGGAGGAAAGGACCCGGGGGTCCTGGGGCGTCAACAGGCGCCCCGAACAACGCCGACCCACCACGCCTCGGGCCGTGCTGGCAGGATCGCAGCCGGCAGGGCCAGGGATGGGGTCCTTCACCTCTCTTTGGCTCCTGAGACCCATCCGGGCTTGGGGTCCAGTCTGGGGCTCCCCAGTTACAACACAGTGACAGAAATGCGTCTAATGGAGGGCACTGAGATGGTCGGGGCTGGAGCACGGGACAGGAGGAGGGGCTGCCAGCTGGCTGCTTCAGCCGGGAGAAGGGCCAAAGGGGGATCCCTTTGCTGCCTGCGGCTGCAAGGGGGAGTGCGGAGGAGATGGAGCCGGGCTCTCCTGACGCCTGGGGACGGGAGGAGAGGCAACGGGAACAAGGCGCAGCAGGGACGATTCTGGTTGAACGTGAAGCGTGTGCGTGCCCGCGGGAGTTGCGCAGCCCTGGAACAGGACCCAGGGAGGTGCTGAGATCTTCGTCCTTGGAAACACTCAAAACCTGACCAGACAAGGTCCCGAGCACCCCGATCTCACCTTGAAGCTGGCTCCGCTTTTGAGCGGGAGGCTGGATTAGGGACCTCCAGAGGTCCTTTCCAGCATAAATTTTTCTGTTTCCACGGTCTGAGTTTGTGTGGTTTCTGGTGTGCTCCTTACCTCCTGAGCCTGTGGTCACCCTGGCACCTCGTCCTTGGCTGTTCACGTTCCGACTGATGCTCAGAGGAGGCAGCGTTGCTGGGAAATCCTTTCCGCATTCTGCCTGTCCCTGCAGTTGGGTTGTTGCGACCCCTGCCGCGGTTGTGTCTTTGCATGGTCTCAGCAGCGTTGAGCTCCAGGGGAAAAGAGGGACAGAGAGTCTTGAAATAACTCTGGAAGGTGGCTGGGATCTGGAGGCTGCAGAGAAAAGTTCTGGGCCCAACGAGTGAGAATGAATTCTTGTGTGAGCTGGCAGCCTCAGAAGAGAGCTGATTGACTTTCTCCCTTTGCAGTCCCCGGTGAACGTAAGTGCGCGCTGCTTAATGAGCCCTTTCCTTCCTTCCTTCCTTCCTTCCCTCCATCGTGTGGTGTCCCAGAGGATCTAAGCGTGAGATGTTGTACTGCACAGTGCGGTCCAGGTCGCGGCATGAAGTGCTCTTGGTGATCTTGGAGCTGGCAGCAGACTAGACATTGGTGGCAGCTTCAGATTTCGTTGCCCGGTCAAGGTTTCTGCTGTAGTGGACACGCAAACGCAAAGGTTCATGTGATGGGATCTTACTAACCTAATTTTTTCTGTCTTTCAGGCCAAAGGGGCTGCCAGGAAGAGCAAAATCTTGGAGGATGATTCGTCATTGGAGGAAAACAAGGGTCTGCTTGCTCAGAATGAATATGAAGAAGACAGCTCAGATGAAGAGGTAGGACACATTGCAACTTTTTCTTTTATACATGGATACGAGATAGAGGTGACGGATTTCCTTCTCCGTGCTGGCTTCTCTGCGAACTCGAAGGGAGGGAATGTGGTCAAGCAATATTGTCCCTAAAAGGGAATTGCCCAGACTGCTCTTTGCTGCTAACGCATAGCAGGCCCGAGGCACCAAGGCTTAAGGAGACTCCCGGTGAGGGTACGTTGCTCAGGTGCGTCGCTTGGGGCGTCTGGGGCGGCCGAAAGGAATGTCACATCCACCTTGGAGAGGGCAGCGTTTTCCCTATGGGAAGAACCTCCCTTCCACGCTTCCCAGAAGTCGTGTAAGTGCTGTCTTTGCCCAGCCGGAGCTGGGGCTTTCGGCCCCGGGTCAAGAGCGGGTTTCTTCAGCCGTTTAAAAGGTGACTGAGCCTCGCCTGCGGCCCTTGGGGTTACGTTCGCTTTCAAGGAGCTGCCCTGCTCTCGGAGGGAACCTCTCCGAGTTTCGTGCGTCGGAAAAGATTGGAAACTGCTTGTGTGGAAGATAGCAGGATCTCAGCAGTAAAATGCCCCTAGGGTTTGGTTGTTCCAGACAAACTTCATTGCCTTTCTTAATCGTCTGCTAAATCAATTAATGCGATTGGCGTCAATCAGCTGTTTCAGTAGAGCCCTGGGGTCGGGACGGAGGGATTGCCAAGGGCTGTGGGGGCGGTTGGATCTGGCCCTTATTGCTGGGATTTAGGTTCACCTGAAAGGGTACTGGGTAGCCTCATGCATGACTTGGACAAATGCTTGGAGAAGCCTCCTGGGCGCCGGTTAGGTGGAATATTTCAGGCTGTCTCCTTCTTGGCCACTGAGAAGTAACAGAGCACAGAAAATCCTGCGTGACCAGGCAGGTGAAGAGCCAGCCGGCGCTGCCGCACGCTGCAAGCGCTCTGAACGAGGAGCTCCGACAGCTCGCTCGCCTGGGGCGCCTGGCCGGCGTGGAACGGCCGTGGGTACGGGGGGAACGTCGGGAGAAACGGCAGCGTGGCCCCTGGGGCTTGGGACGGGAGTTTTCGGAGCGGGGATGTGCGCGGGACTCTTGGCTGCACGCTTCAGGAGAGCTCTTTGGCATCGCTGACGGTTCAAAGGGTCTCGGCTTGCGTTCAGCGGTGCTTTGAGGGATGCATCTGTTCCTGTTTCGGTCCCAGCGGAGGGAGGGGGAGGATCGGGTGCCTGCCGGCCTCTCTGGTCCAGCGAGGGCCCGAAAGGTTAGATGTTAGAGGCCCACCTGGGCTAGCGCTGGAACTGCCGGCAGTCCCTGCCCCCGGGTCTGGAATAGAGATTTAGAGAGAGGGGAAATATATGACTATAGAAAACATACACTTGTGTAATGTCTCCAGCATAACCCAGGAAAAAAACCCTTTCATGCAGGAATTCAAGGTCTCTCTCTCCCCAGCTGGTCCTGCTTCAGGGCCCCGGTGGGGGGAGCGCTGATTCAGAACCTGTTGACATCAGAGCAGCTTCCAGTGGCTTTGTTCCTTGTTCCCCGTTCCCAGCCCCCTGCCCTCCCTCTGTAATTGTATTTATCTCTCTTCCATAAGAACCCTGATGCTTCTGCTTCCTGCGGCTGGGATGCGCACACTGGGTGCTTTGTGCTCGCCTCCGTGAGGAGCATCGCCCAGCGCTTCGCTGGTGCTTTGTGTCTCGGTGGCCCAGAAGTGCTGGGAGGGGAGGGCGGCAGCCCCCCGTTCAGGCAGGGCAGCTCGGGCGCGAGTCGGGCCAGGAAAACACTTTCTTACTGCGAAGAAGATCTGTATTTCGGTATTTTTCATTGTCTCTTTGCGGAGACCTAGCTTCCGTCGCAGCCTCATCCCAATTAACGTGTAGCCCCGTCCTAATTACTCTTCATGAAACGTGATGCTTTAGTGCATTGCTCTCTAGGAGCGCACCGAGGACGCGGACTTCCATTCCTCTGGGTTGTTGGTGCCGGCTGGGAGGGAGCACGGCCCAGCCCCACCAGCGGGCACTGGGGCTTCTCCCGCAGCCCCCGGTTTCGGTCAGCCTGGCCGCGGAACCAAACGGGTTTCAGTGCTGGGTGTCGCTTCATTACCCCCTCGCTCGTCCCTTGTCCGGAGGCAGCCGGTCCGCGGGCCGGCTGGGGGGGGGGGGGGCGGCTGGGTGCAGAACTGGGCTTTGGAGGGTGCCCAGCGTGCCGCCTGCGTCCTCCCACCCCTGCGGACCTGCCGCCAGCCTCACACGGCTGTGTTGCTTCACCGCCTCTACGTGAGCCAGCAAACGGCAGTGTTCCGCAATGAGAGAGCGGGCTCGGGGTGAAACACCTGGGTCTGCGATCCGTGATGGCGGAGGGTCCAGATCCGCCCCTCGGCACAAGGCAGCGTGATCCCTCTGGGCGTCCCAGCCCAGGGCTTAGCTGCGTGGTGCAGCCTGAACCTGGCGCCTTGAGAGCAGAGCGGGGCGAGCACGTGGAAGCTGGAGCTGGCGTGGCCGCAGCACCCCTTTTGCTGCCGGATTGGGGGTGCCAGCCTTCCTCCGTGCATCGGGGCGGCCGGCCGGGGTGGCGGGGCCCTGCCGGGGCACGGCGCAGAGCTGCGGGAGCAGATCGTCCCTGGGCTCTGGTCGCTGCTGGGGGCTCTGGGGGCACACGCAAGAAATTTGGCGGCCTCTGGGTAGAGATTAAGCCTTGTGCTCCCTGGCTGTGTCTATCTCCATGATAATGATCTCCGACTTGATTGTTATCTTTCATGGTAGCAGCTCGAAACGTTATCGATAGGCAGTGACCCCCCTGTGCTTGTTCATACCGTGGCGTCCAGCGGCAGCGAGCTCCAGCTGTGGGAAGGTGTCCCTGTCCCCTTCGGCTCCTTCCCCTGCCGCTCTCCCCACCGGTCACACTGGTGGGTGCCGCTCAGCGCCAACCCCAGCCGGGAGCACCCTGGGTGCAGCTCGGGGTGCTCCCCAATTCCCCTTTGCCTGGCTTCGGCTGCAAACCTCTCACCGGGCACCTGCGTCCGCAGCTGACCGTGCAGCTTGCCCTACCGCTCCACTCCCAGCAGCGCCCGCAGGATTGCTCCCTAAACAGCGCCGGTTTGGGAACACAGCCGGTGCCACCGCTGGCACGGCCGGTGCCCCGGAGCGCGCCGCCGCTGTGCCGGCTGTCACTCACCCGCCGGCGGCTGGCTCTGAGCTTGCGCACTCTCCCCTCCGCCTGTGCGTGGGCTTCGGAGCTCTTTAATAAAGAATAATAGCTCAGACCTGCTATGCCCCTGTGTTTAGCACAGACTAAATTTCTTCTAGCTGTGCTCCTGCTCACTTGGCAGCTGCCGGCGCTCAGCCTGGCCGGGCGCCCAGGCCGGTCTCTGCCGTGTGCTCTGAGCAGAGACACAACAAAATAAATTGGTTTCCTGGCCGGGGCGGGTAGGGGAGCCCGTGTCGCACGCAGGGCCCTTTCCCGGTGCCCGGCGGGCAGGGTCCCCGCGCCGGGTGGCACGACAGCCCCGGTGCACGCGCGCTGGCCGCCGTGCCGGTGCTGCCGGGGAGCCGGTCCCCACGCCAGGCCCCCCAGCGATCCCTTCCACGCTCGCCGCGCAGCCCGAGCGTCCCTTCCTCTCGGCCGCTCGGAGATGAATGGCCGTGAGCTGCAGAGGCTGTCAGGGCCTCGCTGGGAGGAAGCAGTTTGGGGCTTTTGTTTGGTTCTGTTTCCTCCCACAATGACTATTCCATATGTCAGTGGATAATGAATGAAGGCGCGTTGAGTGCTCCTCGGTGAGCCGGCGGCTGTTCCAAGCCCACTTCCCTCCTCCGCAGCGCAGCTGACCCGGGCGGGGGGGCTCAGCGGCTGGCCGGGCTGAGGGAGCTCTTCTTTCAGTAGCTGATTAGCCAAGAGAGAAAAAAACTCCTGCAGAATGTGCTGCTGGCAGACAGCTCCTTCAACTCATCGCTCCGTGTGTGTGTGCGCGGCTGTGCGTGCGCTTCCCGACCTGCCTGGCTCCAGCAGATGCTCCAGGCTTCCCACTCGCCGGCTGCGTTAACCGCTTAGCAAATCTCCCCCGCGAGCGTGTCTGGCCGGGCAGCCGCGCGTGCTCGGCCCCGTCTGATGGCCGCCAAGGTGCGAAAGGAAGGGCTGCGAGGAGCCTGGGATTCGGGCTTGGAGCGGGAAGGGCGGCAGCGCCGCCGGGATGGAGCTGAGCCAGGAGAGGAGCGACCCTGCGGGTGCTTTGCCACCGGCCTGGGGGGCTGGGCCTCTCTCTGGTGATGGGGCAGGAGGGTCGGGGCTCCTTCGCTCCGCTCTCTGCCCTCACGGCTCTGCAAAAGCTCGCGGGTGCCTCCCAGGTGCGCCCACCACCGTAACCTCCCCTGTGCCCCGACCTTGCCTAGGGGAAGTGCACGAGAGCAGGCTCCCAAATCATGCCGGCTGCTCGGCAGGCAAGTGTTTCTGCTGCTGAATGCAATATTTTTTATTTCCCTGCTCTTTTCTGTTGAGGGGAAAGTACATCCTAGCGTTGCTGTGTCCGTTCCTGTTTGTCTCGGGGAGCACCGATGTGGTGCAGTGGTTTTATATGCTGAGAGGAGGGAGGGAGGAGTGTATATATATATATATGTGTAGGGCAGGGAGCTTTAGGGCGAGCCTGCAAACCCAGGTGAAGAGATCGCCCTGACCCGCGTTCACCTGTGCTAAAGGCTGCGGCTGTAGGGGTAGCACGGGCTCCTTTGTGCCTTCCCGGGCTCCCAAGCAATCAGTCGCTCACGGAAAGAAAGTTCTTGGAAAGTACCCAGTGAAAGTGCCTGCTGCCGTGCTCGGCATCGGGAAGGAGTTGCAAGTGGGATGCAAGAAGGAAAGCACTGAAAGCTTCGTTACAGCCCCGTCAGTGAGGTCCTCCAGCTGCAGTGCCATGCCCCATTTCCATTATTCCGTTTTGAAAAGAGGTAGGGAGAGAAAAAGGAGCTCCAGAGATGGATAGCGGGGATAATTGGTGGCCTGGGGGGAATCTACAGATGAAGAGATGTGAAAAGACAAGATTTGTGTAGTTTGGAGGCGAAGCGGAGTCTGAGAGGACACAATAACAGGATGTAGAAGGTAGCACGGGGGGATATTTGACAAGATGAAAAGGCATCAGATTTAAAACTGAAATGGCAGGAGAGGGACGCACACACCATGCAGACGGATTATCTTACTCGCCGCTGGCCTGCGGATTTCATGGCCGTGAGATGCCGGTGGTGCCAAAGGCTTTGCAGACATTAAGGTTCGCTGATACTGATGTGAATAACAAGAACATCTGGAGCTACAGCGTTATAAAATAAAATCGACGCTCTCGGGACCTTGTGGATCAAAGCGTGGTCCCTAAACTGTACACCCTGGTGAAGCTCCCTGTCTGTGCCCGGGGCGGCTGGTGCTGCTGGGCCGGTGGGAGCCTCCTGAGCTTGGGTGGCGGGATGAAAACGGCAAAAGGCGAAGGACGGGGGTGTCCGGGAGCCGTTTCGCCTCCAGCGCGGAGGAGGGGAGGGAGGTCTCTGCAGCACTGTTGGCAGCGATCTCCTCTCCAGCCAGACCCAACCAGTCTTTGGTCAAGTGCCACCACCGGAGGTGGTCTTCCCGCTGACTGGGGCGTTCAGAGTTCCTATGGATTTCCCGATAAAAGGCATCGTATGGGCTGACGTAGAGACTTTCTGCTTTAAGTGCCAGCTGGACAGAGACGGAGAGGCCCAAGCCTTGCTTCATGTCCCTACCTGCGGTCTTTTTTTCCTGCTCCCCGGTAAAGAGGTGGGAGGTTTCTGGACCGACCCCGTGCCTGCATCCCGGCGCTCCGGTGGCTGTCCTCGGGGCCCCTGCGGGACGGCAGGGCTCACCCGGGAGGGAAGCATCAGCAGCTGCGAGCGGCTCGGGCACTCACTCAGGTTTCTAGCGTTTGCAGCCAGAACGGAAAGTTTCCGTGCACTGCGTGTGATGGAGGGTGGGGGAACCGGGGCTGGCGCTGCCGGACCGCCGGCGCGGAGGCAAGCCGCTTCCCCACACCGCTGCCGGCAATGGGTCGGCCCTCGCCGGGCTGGCATGTGTGGACGGAGAGGCGGCCGGCTCCGCGCAGCCCCTTGGTGTGGGACCGGCTCCGGCGGGCTGGCCGGGCGGGGGTTTCTCGCCGGGTCAGGATTAGGAAGACCTCGAGGTCCAGGCGAGGCCGGTGAAGAGCAGAGGGGAAAGCCACCAATTAACGGGTGCTGATACAATCATAAAAACTCCAGCTAAATTACTCGTGTCTTTTGGCTGCCCCAAACTTGATATTTAAGGCGTTTGTAAAGCAGCTCAGTTGGGGCAGGAAAGGCTTTTTCCTTCTGGAAGGAATGACATCACTGAATACACTTAAACGATCAGGTCCCTGACCCAAAGAGAGCGAGAAACCCACAACAACTTTCGGCTGATGAGTGGAAACTTTTCTTTCTTTCTTTCTTTTTTTTTTTTTTCTCCTCTTTCCATTTGCTTTCCCCCTCTGTGTGCTGGGTCTGCGCGCTCTGCTGCGGCTCAGCTTACGGCCCGTCCTTTCCAAAGTGAGCTGACGTCTCTCCGAGCGGGCTCCTGCGATTGGGGGGGACCTGGGAGCTGCGGGGGGCCCTCATCCGCCTCTGCCCCGCGCTTCGCCCCGGCCCGGGATCCTGCTGGGAATGGAATGACCGCGCTGGTGCAGCGTGGCAGGGCCAAGCGCGAAGGTGCGTGCAGCCGGTGGGGCATCGCGCCGAGGCTGCTGCTGCGGTGTGAGCTCGCCGCTGCCGACAGCGCCTGCTCGGTAAGGTGGAAGTTGCCTTTTGGCGGTGCTGTCTGCATCCCGCTTTTCCTCCCGGGGCCCGGCCGCAGCATCACATTCCCAGCTGCTCCGTTGGCAGCGCGGGCTCCCTGCCAGGTACCCACAGCTTCCTTGAGCAGGCAGCGGAGGCAGGAATCGGCCTGCCCGCAAATCCAGGACGGACGAGGCTGAGTGTTTCCCTGGCCCCAGGTTAGGCAGTGGAGTCCCGTGCCACCTCACTGGGTCTGGCAGTGTCCCCTGCCTCTCCCGCTCTGGACAGCGTTGTCCTGGTGGGACTCGCACCACAGACCCCCCAAACCCGGCACGACCCGGACCGTTGGTGCTGCGCTCTGGCTACCCGCAGTGCCATGCTCCGGCCATGGCATCCAGAGAGCCAGCGAAAGGCGCGCCAGCCTCCTCGCTGTCTGTTCCCGCAAGGATGGCAAGTGCAGCGTGCTCCCCACGCCTTCGCTGAGCGACTGATCCCTCCGCTGACTCGGCTGGCAGAGCCTTCCCTCCGGGAAGCCAGGGATCCTGGTTATAGTTCAACCAACAGCTTGTCTCTTTCTGGAGGAGCAGCCTGTCTGGGTGCCTCGGAAGCGTGGCCCTTGGCCAGAAGCGTGGGCATTTCCCTCTGAGCAGGGACCCGTGCGGCAGCCCCGGCGCTGGGGTCGCTGCTCCGCTGCCCCGGGCTCGGGGGCTGGCCTTGGCCTCCCCCCGGTTCAAGCGGAGGGGTCTGGGGACATGTGCATCTCCAGACCTGAATCGCTGGCCGCAGTTCCAATGTCCCACTTCATTAGGCTCGGCTCCGCTCCGGGTACTAGAGAACGTGCAGAGGAAGCAGGAGGCTGCTTGGCCAGTTCAGGGGACCGGGCTGGGTTGGTTTGTTAGTCCAGGGCTAACGCTCCAGCCCAAAGATTATTTTCCTCAAGCTGTAACGCACCGAGCAGATACTTGCTGCCCGTTTATATGGGTGGTGCTGGTATTTGCTAACAGCGACGCACGCATCTCCAGCGGGAAAGGCTTTGCAAATCTATTTTCCACTCCTGGCAGCAGCGTCCAGCGCTTCTTGCCCCGGTGCCTGCATTTGACCCTGCGTCTCCTGCTCACCAGGTCCTCGCTACCGCGGTGCCTGTTGGCCGAGCGTGGTTTTGCCTGCGCTGTCCGCGCCGGCGCCGGGCGCGGAGGCGGGCTGCCCTTCGTCAGGGAGCGTGGGGGGTGAATCGGCACCCCTCCGGGCAGCACCTGCGGGGAGGGAGCTCGCGTGTGGATCTCACCCGGAGCTGTGTTTGGCCTTACGGCCCCAGGTGTGTCCGTGGTGTCAGGGAGCTGTTTGGGAAGGCTCCTGGGTTTGCTGTGATGACTGTTGATTCCTGAGATAGTGCTGAGAAATTTGAGGTGTTTTATATATATATATATACACATACACACACATATATGGAAGGCTCTTTGCAAACTGATATTTCACCGCCAGCCTTGGGGCTGACGGCCGGCTCCCGAGGGAGCTTCGGAGTGGCCTGTGCCCGCTGGGATTCCACCCAGCAGATGTCAGCTGGGTGTACCCGAAAGCTTAGATCGGAGGCCAAAGGAGATACTTTGGAATTGGCGAGAAAGGAGAATTGTCCAGACAGTCAGGGCTCATGACTCAAGTGAAAAACAGGACAGGCACCCTTATTTTCCTGAGACGTGTGTTGTCGAGCGCAGACGGGCAACCTGGGGGCGAGCCGGGCATGGAAACAATTATTTGGACTTTGTCTTCAGAGTTGTGCTCTCAGAAGGCTTTTAACATATTAAAAAAAAAAAAAAAGAAGCCTGTTGAACTGCCAAGCCATAAACAAACTTGACAAAACAGCTAATAATTTAATAATTCAGTGCTGGCCAGAAAAACCCAAACCAAACCAAAGCACAAGTGCTGGTCGGCCTCGCTACCCTGGTGATGACTTCTTCCTTGATGCTGCTCAAAGATAACAGGGGGGCACTGGTGGCAACAACCGAGTTGAAAATTTGGCCTGGTTGGTTTTGGCGGGGTCGGGGCTTCAGCCGCGAAGCGCGCGGCGGTGACGCTGGCGGAGGGGAAGGGACGTGGAAGCCATCCGGCTGACGGCGGGACGGTCCTCGGGATCTGCAGCTACCGCAGACCTGCCTGCAGCGAGCACAGCGCTGCTTTTAAGTCATGGCAAAGGGAACTTTGCGGATGCCTGGCGAATTAAAATCCTCGTTCAAAGCCAGCCAGGTCAGTTTATAAATTCCTCAGCGTCTCCTGGGGAAAAGGCAGGAGACCTGCGCGCAGCAGCAGAGCGTTTGGAGCAGAGCTCGCAGGTGAGGAGGAAGGGTCACCGCGGGGCTGCGGCTCTGCCCTGGGAGCCGGGGCGGTGAATCGGGCCGATGGTGTTGGGCTGCCCTTGGCTTCCCGGGGAAAAAGGGCTTTCCTGTGCAAAGTCTGCCCCTCCTTTCCCTGTCACTGAAAGGCTGCCAGCGCTGCCCCGGCCTCTTGCCTCTGCTCAGGCTGTCCTTGGGGCCGGCCGCCTCTCACCTGTGGTCTCTGGGTGCTGCCATAATCCCAGTCATGGGGGATCCAGGGAAGTTTTGCCTCGGCCGCTTTGCCGTGTCCTTGGGGCGAGAGCGCCAGCTCTGCCTGGCGCGGGCTGCTGCGTGCCCGGCTCCGGGCAGGGATGCTCCGTTGCTGCTCCATCACCTCCAGGCCGGGGGCAACGCAGCCGCTGCGAGTCCTGGGCTTGCCGACCTGAGTCCGGTCCCTCCTTCCTCTCGCTCACGGTTCTCTCACAGGCTGGCCTCGCTGATTTTTTTTCTTTTCTTTTTTTTTTTTTTTCATCTCTCCCTATCCAGTAGCACAACTTGTCCAAAAAAACACCGCTCAACTTAACTTCAATTCCTGGAAGAACTCTGGAACAAAATAATCAGCCCCTTTGCAAACCTCTGGAAGATAGCGAGCGGACTTGTAACTGCCAACATCGACAAGTCTGTCAAAACAATCTCGCTTCCTTCTGCAACAGGGGAGCGACGTCTGAGCGGGGCAGGGCGGTGGGTGTCGGTGACAGGAGCCTCAGGAGCCCGCCGGCATCGCCCCACGTCTCTTTCTGCGCCTTCGGGGGGGAATCCAGGTGAAACTTCTGCCCGTGGGTGCCCAGCTGGCAGCGACGCTTCGTGGGGCATCAGCACCCAGGGTTCGCGGGGAGCGGGGCGGGAGGCGTTCGCCGGTCCCGCAGGGGTCTGCGCTTGTCCGTCACCTCCATCATGGCTTTTATTAGCGACTGCGTGGTGGAGCGGAGGGTGTGCTGCTTAAAAGACACATTGGTGAATGGATAGGGAGTATGGTGGAGGACAGCAAGCGCCAGCTGCACCAGTATCCTGCACCGCAAATGCTGTGCTCAGCGCTGGGCCCCGCACCCCAAGGCGGCCATGGAGGGGCTGGAGCGTGGCCAGAGCAGGGCAGCGAGGCTGGGGCAGGGGCTGGAGCACAAGGCTGGGGAGGAGCGGCTGGGGGAGCTGGGGGGGCTCAGCCTGGAGAAGAGGAGGCTGAGGGGAGCCCTCATCGCTCTCTGCAACGGCCTGAAAGGAGGCTGGGGCCGGGGGGGTCGGTCTCTTCTCCCCAGGAACAAGCGATGGGACGAGAGGGAACGGCCTCAAGCTGCGCCAGGGCAGGGTTGGGTTGGGTATGGGGAAAAACTTCTTCCCCCAAAGGGCTGTCAGGCCCTGGCCCAGGCTGCCCGGGGCAGGGGCTGAGTCCCCATCCCTGGGGGGATTTAAAAGCCGGGGAGCTGTGGTGCTGAGGGCCATGGTTTAGTGGTGGCCTTGGCAGTGCTGGGTGAACGGCTGGACTCGATGATCTTAAAGGTCTTTTCCAACCTCAATGATTCTATAACACAAGATGTGCTGCCACTGGGTAGGTGGTGTCCTGCGAAGGAGGACACGGGCTGATCATGAGCGACAGCATCACGCTGTTGTGGAAAAGGCGAACGCTGAGCAAAGCCACCTGAGCAGGCTTCTGCTGCGGCACCCGGGCAGCTTCTGCTCTGCTCCGCATGGACGTGGTCTTGGCTGGGAAGGGAGAGCTGCGTCCGTGCGGCTCCTCAGGGGAAGGGGAGAGCACGAAAGCAAGCACTGGGAAGTTCTCCCTTGGGTTCCGATCAGGGGGTTTTAGCCTCAAGGGGAGATGCTGAGAGCCCACACCTGGAGCGGTGCCCTGTGCTCGGCTCCCCAGTACGAGAGAGATGGGGACTGACTGGAGCGAGTCCAGCACGAGGCCACCAAGATGCTGAAGGGATTGGAGCATCTTCCGTACTCCATACGGGGAGAGGCTGAGAGGGCTGGGACTGCTTAACCAAGAGACAAGGATGCGCAGGGGCAATATCCTCAATGTGGTAAATCCCTGATGGGAGGAGTGAAGTCGAGGGAGCCTGGCTCTTCTCAGGAGTTCCCATGGTCACAGCAGGGGGAAAAGGGTGTAAATTAAAACCTGTGAAACTCCATCAGAACGTCAGGAAACACTCGGTGACTGTGAGGATGACCGAGCACTGGCGCAGGCCGCCCAGGGAGGTGGTGGAGTCTCCATCCTTGGGGATATTCAGAAGCCATCTGGGCAACCGGCTGCTGGTGACCCTACTTGAGCAGGAGTTGGTCTGCGGAGGTCCCTTCCACCCTAAACAAGCTGAACCCTGTTGGGTGAGTCTGTGCACAGGCTGGTTCCCCTGTGCTGAAGGTGGTTCGAGGTGGGGCAGAACAGGGTGAAGGAGCCGGCTCACCTCGGCTGACGCACACGCGTGCGTTCACGTGTGCGCTTGCGTGTTCTGCTGTGCTCGGCAGCGCTTTGGACAGACAAACCCTGACGCTGCTTCCAGTGCCTTTCCTCTCTGCTGCTGTTGCTGCTGCGTTGGCTTTCATTTAATCCCCGTATGCAGCATTTGGGGTTTTTTCTCTCAAGCGAGGACAAGGTTTTGGAGCTTGGCTGCCCAGCTGGGTGATGAATGATGGTGGGTTTGGGGGGGCTGCCTTCCCCCAAAGGGGCCATTTTGTGGCCATGCCCATTTCATGGGGCAAAGTCAGCAGTTGCTGGCTCTGCTGCCAGAGTGCTGCTGGGCTTCCAGGAGCAAGCCCCAGGTTTTTGGGAGCCCATGGGGGCTCTCGGGCATCTCTCTTCCATCCCCAGAGGAGGTGGTTAGCATGAAGAATTTTTGAAGGACCTTTTGGCCCACGGTTGGGCTGGGTGTTGGGGGTGTGGGGGGTCAGCCGGCATGGTCCTTCCTATAACCCACCCCTGGGGACACGCACGGAGTGCCAGGGCTCAGCGTCCCTCCGGACAGTCACCTGGGGCAAGGGAGGGCTCTCCTCCCTAGCAGAAGGGGCTGTGCCTGCTTTGGGAGGGTGCTGGCTCCGCGCCTGGGGTGTCAGCGCCGCTCTGCAGAGGCAGGAGCCTTCTCCAGCAAAATCCGGGGCTCCGCAGCCCTTGGGGATGGTTCTTCCCCAGTCAGAAACGCGGGGCGCGTCCAGGGGGGCAAAGGGCCAGACCCTCGGGCAGGGGGTTGGCAGTCCCCGAGATGAGCCGGCCGCGCTCCGACCCCTGCAGTAGCCGCGCCGCCGGGACCCCGGCGCGATCGGAAGCGTCGGCCTGTGCCTGCGCTCGCCTCCGAGGCTCGGCTGTAACTCTAGAGCGTGCGGAGCCACTGCCGAGCGCCTGTTTGTGTGTCCGGGAACCACGCGTCGCTTTGCTCTGCAGCCAAACGCCGTTAATGGCTTCTGCCGGCTACCGAACCGACAGCTGCCAGAGGACTTGGCCTCGGCCCCCCGCTCCCAGAGCGTGTCCCCACTTCCCTCTGCATCCCACCCCAGCTGCAAGGCTCGCTCGCAGCCTGCGCTCTGGCAGCGGGGCTCTTTCTCATGTTTCCTAAGCTCCGGAGCGATCCCTCTTTGTTTAGGAAAGCTCCTCTCCCGATGGCCGCCGTGTCTTGAAAATCGCTCACGGCCGAGGCTCCCCAGCGGGCCGGCCGCTTGCCCTTCACCTGGGCTGGGGGCTCGGATCCCCCCGCCCTGCCGGCCGGCTCTGGGGGAGCAAACTGACCCTGAACCCCCTTTTCCTTCGCCTGCCCCCGCACGAGTTCGTCCCGTCTCTTTCCTCTCCCAGCGTCAGGTTTTCCTACCACATCGGGTTTTCCCATTACGCGTTACTCAGGCGTGGTGGATGTGGGTGACAATCAGACACGCTATTTCGAAGGGGCGCGAGTCCATCTGCCTCCAGGAGGAGAGCGTCCTGCCCCTCCGAGGGGCTGCGCGAGGGTCCGGCCTCCTTCCGGAGCCGGGCTCGGATGGCAGGAGGGGGAGAGAGCTGGCTTCGGAGGAATGTTTCTTTAAGGGACTTGGGAGTCATTAAAACCTGTCTTGCTTTTTGCTTAATGGCCGAGGCTTGCGGACGGCAGCCCCGGCGCGGCGGAGGGGAGGCAGAGGCATCCTGCGCGGCAGGGGCGGGTGGTGGGCTTCCAGCGTGCTTTGGGGAGCGGCGACCCACGGCGTCGCAGCCCCTGCCTGGAGCTTTCTGTCTCCCCGAGGTTCTCCCGGGCTTGGGCTTTGCCCTCAAAGAGAGAGGCCCTGTGCAGTTCAAACCACACAAGTCCCATCAGCTGGAAACGACTCTCCGGGCTGTAGTGAAGCGGGTGCGAATGACGTGACCCGGGTCTGTGCGCTGCGGTGGGGAAGGCTGGGCTGTTGCCGTGAGGGTGGAGGAGAAGTCCTGGCCCCTTCCAGGAGGCTGGTGTGGTGCGAGGAGGCTCCGGTGCCTCTGCTGCTGCTCGGGGCTTGTGCTGAGAGCCAGCCGGGAGCACCGCGAGATCCCGTCCGCCGTGCTCAGGACACACACGATTTACTTCTTCGTTTAAAGGAAACGGCAAAACGAAAGCCGCCCCTTCTGTGGTGGGAGCTGGGCCGTGAGCACAGACCCCGGGTTTCCCCAGGCAGAGCTGTTGCCTTCTGAAGGTGGGGAGAGGAGCAGCACCGCACATCGCTTGCGCTCGCCAAAGCGCCCGTGTTTTATCTGCAAGCACTGGGAGAAGGGCTCTGGGCTACCGTAGCAGAGGCTGCCCCTCACCTTGCCTTCGCTGAGAGTTAGGTGGCCAGGGACTCCGGGAGAAACGCTGCTGTAGAGCCATGATGCTTTTTGTGTGCCCTTTTTTCCATAGGAGCTTGTTTTCTCTCACTGTTCCCGTTCCCACGGGTCACTCCAGGGATCTTTGTCATTTGGCTGCTCTTGGTTTGCTCGGCTCTGCGCCGTGCCCTCGGGAATCACGGCGCGGCCACGTGCGGAGCTGCTGGGCGCGCGAGCCTGGTGCTGTCCTGCTGGGAGCCGGTGCTTGTGCTGGGCACGGCCGAGACAAACCCCTGTCGTCCGCAACAACACGATCCAGTCTGGGGGTGAGGGCAGAGCCCCTCGCGTGCCTGCGGGCTGGGGAGGGCTGCAGGGTGGTGTGGCTGCAGGCAAGGCCCGGGTCAGCGGTCTGGCCTACGGGGACTGCGACCAGGCTCTGAAGGGGGCCCAGATCAATCGTGCTTGGTGTTGGGCCCATCCCTCCTCGATGCTCTCCAGAGTCGGAGGGGAGGGATGGGACAGGCCCTGGGACATGGCCCGGGACGGTGCAGGGAAAGCCATCCCGTGGGACAGGAGGAAAACGGAGCCGGGGAGGCTTCTGAGCAGGACAGCCCTGCCCTTGTCAGAGCTGTTTCTCCTGGTGTGCGATGCGGGGAGGGAAGCTGGCGTGGCACGGGATGGAGATGGAGGCAGAGCCCTCTCTGCTCCCTCCTGACTGCATCTCCCCACCTCCAGAGCATCCCCTCTAGAGATGCGGAGGAGCCACCCGTCCCGAGCCGGGCCTTGCCTGGGGCCAGTGCGGCGGCGATCGATCAGTTGTACCACGCATCCCCGATTTTGGCCAGGCCGCGGTACCTCCCTCTGCTTTCTCTCCGCCACCCGGCAGGAAATCTCTCTTTAATAGGCTATTCAGGGGAACTGGGCCGTGTTTTCCTAAGCAGGAGGAATGTTGACATGGAAGACTCTGCTCTTTCTTTCTGGCAGGTCCCTGGGAGCAGCAGTGCTGGATCGCGTGCTGCTCCTGCTGCGCCGGCTAATCCTTCCTTGGGTTGCCGAACGGGGCTCAGGCGAGGGGGGGGAGCCGGGGGGATGCAGGTGCGTATCTAACGTGTTGGAGGGGGCGGCCGGGCGAGAGGGGCTCTCTGCCGCCTCTGCCAGACCCACCGCCCGTCGTTCTGCAGGGAGGGCTTGCACAGGGTTTCCTTTCGTCCGGGTTTAGCTCTGCTCCCAGATGCTTGGGAGAGAGGGTCCCGGGAGGGGTTTGCTGGGCATGATTAAAACCAGCTGGAGGACAGAGCCCGCCTGTGTCTGGCTTCTTCCCTTCTCCAGGGGAAACTTGGCGTAAGGGACGGCAGGGGCATCTCTGAGCTCACCAAGAGAGGGGGAAGCCGTCGCTCCCCGGTGCGCAGCGTGTGCTTTGGACGCGGGGGCCGAGCGGCCCCAGGACGCTGCTCTCCGGCCGCCCCGGGCTGGCAGCCCCGTCGCCCCGTCCCTCTCTCCCATCCCCCTTGCCCTGCTTGGGAAGGTGCCGAGGCAGGGGGCCTGGGCTCTGCCTTTACATCTCATAATCTTTAACGAGCTGGGCCTGCTCTGCACAGAAGCGAGATGTGGGCGGCTCCTTTATAAGGCAGCACTTAGCAGCGGGGAGGGGGAATCTGTTCACAGGCCAGCGCGAGGTTTTGGCATCCCAGCGAGGGACGAGGCAGCACCTCCAGGGCTCCGGCACCTCTTTGGGTCCGCAGCCCTCGGCATCTGGGAGCAGCAGAGGGTGCAGCGGGTGCCTCTTGCCCTCCATTGGTGCTGGCGGTGTTTGTGGGGCAGCTTGCAAGTCGGCTTAACCACAGGTTCCCCCGCAAAGCAACTACTTGCTGCGGTTTCTCTTCCCCCAGCTCTGCTGGTGGATCTCCATGGCCTTCCCTGCCAGACAGCTGCTCCCCGCTTGGAGCCGAGCTGAGCTCCTCTTTGCCGCACTGGGCGGTTGCCCACTGGGCCAGAGGAGACCATGGCTCCGGGCTGGCCGCTGAAGCAGGACCTCTCCAGACCTACCTGGCTCGCTCCTGAGCTCTGCCAGTAACGTGCCAGTAAGCACCAGCCCGGGGCAGGGTGGGGAGTGGGGGGCTCTGGGTTTCACTTGGCTGTGCAGCATCAGCCCTCGTGGCAGCAGCAGCAGCAGCAGCAGCAGCAGCAGGTCCTCCCAGTCCTTGGTTCGTAACGGGGAGGGCAGAGTGCCCAGGAAGAGAGGGGGATGCCTGTGGCCCCCCCCCCGGGAACAGCTCCCAAGGTGTTGAGAATGGAAAAGTCCAACCACGGTCAGAGCAAAGAAGGGGACTTGCCAAAATTAACAGTTGATTCGGGTTTGCGGGAGCAGGAGCCAAAACGCAAGGAATCTTGGATTCGAAGAGGGAAACTTTTTCTGTGGGCAGTAAATCAGCACGGAAAGATTGGAGGTGGGGAGGGAGGGGGAGACCGGCCCCCGCACGCCACGGCCGCTGGCAGCGGGCAGAGGTGCGAGCGTGAGCCGTGGCCGTGGCCGGTCCTGGGGGAGCTGCCCCAGCCGGTGGCTCAGCTGCAGCCGCCACGGTGGGTTTTGCTCCCGCCCTTTGCATGGCCTCCCGGGATGGCCGTGGAGGAGCAGCGGCGAGGTAGGTGGTGTGTTCGGGGCTGATGAAACACCGTTTGCCACGGACGGGCTCTTTGCTGCCTCCCCCAACAGAGCTTGTCTTCTGGCACGTGCTGCTGGTGAGAAAGGTCGAGCCGGGAAGTCCCAGGACTTCCCCACTGGCACATCCCAAAACGCTTCCGACCTGCCGGCCGAGGAGAGGTTCCTGGAGGGGTGGCAGGAGCCCGCGCCCAGGTCTGCACTGACTGGGGCGGTATTTCAGCTGTTTTATGGAGGTTTATAGTCCTTCCTCCTGTTGGATGTGAAGCAAATTTCAGCTGTGCTGCTGGGCCTGCGTGGTTGCAGCAACTCACAGGCTGCCATCCCTTGTCATGTGAGCCCGTGTTTACTCTGAAACCTAGTGGTTACCATCTGAATTGCTCAGGGCCCGAGCTTGGCACCCTTACGGGAGGAGAGGGATCTCCCTGGGGTCTCATCCCCCGTCACTGAACCCCAGAATGGCTGGGGCTGGCGGGGGCTGCTGGAGTGTGTCTGGTCCGACCCTCTGCTCGGGCAGGGTCAGCTGGAGCAGGCTGCCCAGGACCGTGTCCAGGCAGGTTCCGAATATCTCCAAGGATGGAGACTCTACTCCAGCCAGAGCTTGACCACCCTCACAGTGAAAAAGTGTTTTCTCGTGTTCAGGTTGAATTTCAGGTGTGTTAATTTGTGCCCATGGCCGCCTCCGCTGGGGAGAGCCTGGCTCCCTCGTCTCTCTCCTTCTCCCGCACGTGGACGTGATCGCCCCTGCCCCTTGCCGGCTCTGTGCAGGGGGAGGACGGGTCCGTCCTGCCTCCTCAGCCTCTCCAGGTGCGGAGCGGGGTAGGAGCCATCGGCAGGAAGGCCACTGACAGCTGGGTTCGCTAAAGAAAACACCCCTCCATAAATCAGGGAGGGCTGCGGCTGGGGGAGGGCACCGTGCAGCCTCTGCTTTCCCCCTCATTAACTGCTCCGAGGTTCCTGTGAGCGGTGTGGGGAATCCCAGCCCACCTCCCTCCATCGCCCGCCGTGCTCTGGCTCCCTCTGCACCCTGTCCCGTCCTGCTGCCTTCCCCACCGGGCTGCACCCCCTCGCTCCTTCAGCTTCGCCGTTCGTCCATCCCGAGGATGGTCAGGGCCAGGGTGCTCCTGTGCTCCTGCTCCGTGAGTGCCGACAGCGTCCTTAGGCATCAGCACGAATCGGGGGGGGGCTGCAGAGCCCCCCCCAAACCGCCCCGTTGCAGGCTGGGTCCTCAGCCTGCTCCGCTGCCCAGCCAAGCCGCTGCTCGTCCCCTGCACCGCGGGAGGGCTGGGGAGGGGACACGGCGTGGCACGCGCGTCGGTGCTGCTTGCTGGGAGCAGAGCTGCTGCCCTGCGGGGACGGAGGGTCCCAATGCTGCTGCCACCCTGCCTTTGGGAGGAGGTGGCCTGTGCTAGGAGGAGCAAAGACTCGGGTCTGTCCGTCTGTCCCATCAAGAAGGGCCGGCAGTCTCTATGTCCTGCTTCTGGGACCCCCCCAGATCCCCCGCTACCCGCTGTAGCCGCAGGCTGACCCTCTGCAGCCCACCGTGCCCCTCGCTGGCCCGCCGTGCCTTGCGCAGGCCCGGAGAGTCACAAACTTGTTCTGAATTGTGCTGCTGGGCGCCCGGCCTTGCAGCCCGGCCCAGCTCCCGGCAGGAGCGGAGATCTTGGAGACGAGCCGTGGCAGGAGCCTGGGCACGCGTTCTCTCCCCAGCCCTCGGAGGAGAGCCGGCCTTGCGTGCTGGGGGGAAACTGAGGCAGATGGGGATGATGGATCGCGTGGGAGGTCTTGGCTGCTTCAGGTGGCCTCCAAGCCCCGGGGCCCTGCTCTAAGCTCTTCGTTCTGGGATGTCCCATTTGAGCACTGGAAGTGACTGGGATTCGGCCGACGGAGCTGGGGACCCGCCTGTCTCTGCCTGCTGGGACCCCTCGTGCTGGCTCCCCGTCCCTCGCCCCGGCCTGCCTGCGCTCCCCGCTCGCTCGCCCTCCTCCGTGGCTTCTGGCTGCTCCCCCAGCCCCTTCCCCATCCCGCTCACTCCAATTGGAGCTGACGTGCTCTATTTGTCAGAGATAAAAAATAGCGGAGGAGGAATGGAAAGACAGGAGGCACAGGAAAGCAGTTTGGTAGTTAGAGACAGAGGAACAGAATTAACGTGCAGTGGGGGATTTGGAGCGAACACTGCATGCATTGTAATCCGATAGGGGCAAGGGAAAAAAGAGAGACCGAGAGAGAGAGGCTGACCCCGAATCCCCGGGGGAGACGCGGGGAGAGCAGGAACGAGGAGAGAGTGAAGGATTCCAGAGGTGGACTGGCTTCCTCTTTCACCAGACAGACACAGGGGAGACGGGCAGGGAGCCAGCAGCGTACCTGCACTTCCCATCTGAGCCATTGACAGCTGGAGCTGCTTTGGGAGGGGGGCGGCGGTGGGGAGGGGGCACGCAGGCCGCTGTCGGGGACGGGGAGACCGCGCGGCACGAACCGGGAGCGATCGCCGCTGCCGGGGAGCGCGGCTGTGCGGCCCAACAATCGGATGGAAGTCAGTGCGGCGGCGAGGGGGTCCCGGGGCTCCCGCCCTGCTCCGGGGTGGGGGGCTCGGGGCGGCACCTGCCCCGGCCTGGGGGAGCGGGGCTGGTGAGTCCCAGCTGGCAAGCATTCAGCCGGGAGGGCAGGCAGCGGAGCGAGGCAAGGGGGAGGGTGGATAAAAAGCTAACAGCAACTAAATCAGAGGAAGAAAGGCCTGCCGAGCCGTACCAGCGGGGTCACATGTGTTTCCTGGCAGCCTCGCAGGTGCTAAGCAGGGATGCAGGCAGGGAGCACCTTGTGATGGATCATGTGGTGAGCGCGGCAGCTCATTCCCCCAAGCCTGGGGACAGGTAGTTGTGAGCGGGGGGCTCGCCTGGGCCGAGCTTTCTGCTGCCGCGGCCGTGGGACCCCTCCTAAGGCTGGCGGCGCGAGCGGCGGGGCGCCCGCGGTGGGATGGCTGGTGCTGCTCTGGGCCGCCCCGTCGGCCCACCGAGGCTGGGAGCCGCCGGCGGCGCGGCTGCGGCAGGAGGGCAGCGCGTCCTTTCCCGCCTGTTCCCAGCCCGTCCCGCTCCCCGCCGTGCGCGCTGGGTGCGCAGCTCTTCGGCGAGGCCGAAGGCAGCGTCCCGGCTGAGAGCCAAGGCTCCAGCTCCTGTCCCCAAATTCCAGGGCGCTGACGTGATGGATGTATGAAACACGTCCCAGAGCAAGGTGCTGCTACGCTGGCTACTTTTGGGCACTGACCTGGCTCGGCAGCAACTTCCCTGCTTCTCCCAGCCCTAGCTGCCCTGGTGCACGTCCCAAAACCTGCTCCTGGGGTACCTGCAGCCTTGTGAGAGGGGGATTATGGAGGCAGAGCCCCGCTCGCTCGGGCTGGGGGACTCCAGCGCGGTGGCGTCGCTCCATGCAGTGAATGATGGAGATGCGTCAGCCTGGGGGGGCGGGGGGGCTTCATTAGGGGCTGCAGACCTTTGCCGTCGGGCACGAGGGTGGTGGCCGAGCCTCTCCCAGGCTGGGCTGCAGCGTGCCCTGGGGAAGGGCCCTGGCTGGGGGGCCAGACCCCTCTCGCCCTGCCCGCCTCGGCATGCCCCAAGGGGGCTGTCGGAGTGGGAGAGCGTGGCGCGGCCGGCGCGGCTTGGGCCAGGCTGCGGGGAAGGGGCAGCAGGGAAACGGCCCGTTCCTGCCGGCGGCCGCGGAGGGGAGAGTGTCCGAGGGCGCAGCGCTCGCCTTGCAGCAGGAGAGGAGCAGCCCGCCGTCGGCCTTAGCGAGCAGCAGGAGATTTTCATCAGCGGAGGGCCCCTGCTCGCTCGCTGCGAAGCCAGAGCTCTGCCTTAAGCCGTAAACCAGGAGAGCCGCAGGCAGTCGCTGTTTCAGACGGGGTCGTTTGGCAGCGGGGCTGACCACACAGGAGAGCACCCTGTCCCGTACCGGCCCGAGTAGGTGCCTGTCCCCGGTGCCGTGCGGCTCCCCGGCGGCACGGGGGATGCGGGAATGGCAGCGTCGGCCCCGCCAGACTGGCCGGGCACGGCCCCCTCCCCCAGCCATCTGCGGGTTCCTGCAGGATTAAGCGGAGGAAATCTGGAATTGGGTTACTCTCAATATTGAACCTGCCATTATGATGTTTTTTATTTTGTTCTGTTCCGATCGAATTGGATGCAGCCTCCTTTTTAGCCCTTAATGGCTTGGCTTTGAGAATTTCCTTCAAAATTACACCACTGGCTTCCTGTTTTTAGAGCTCCCCGGAGCCCCGCAGCCGTGTGGAATAGCCGGGAAATTGATCCCCGGAGCTGAGCTGGAGCGTTTGAGTCCTGCCGTGCCTGTGGGTGTGCGCGGGCGTGTTTGGGCTTTCTTCTCTTTCTTTTTTTATCGTTTCACTCGCCCCCCAGGGCCGAGGGCTGAGCACTCGTAAAGAGTTAGTGCGTGCCTGTGCAAGGAGCAAATCCCACCGACTGGCAAGTCTGCAGCGGCGCTTTCCTCTTCTCGCTGGGGTGCAGAGGGAGGAGGAGCCGGGGCGCAGTGAGGATGGACGCAAGGACGGACGGTGGCCCAGGGAAGGGCCAGGTCCCCCCGGCCACTGCCGCTCCTGCCTCTGGAGCTGTCCCTGGGGTGGCGAGACCCGTCTCTTCTTTCTGAAACCCGTCTGCGTGCAAATCCACGTCTGCTAACAGGCTACGGTCTCTCTGTGGGAAACCGGACCTGCAACCTCGAGTGCTTCATCCCTAGTCCTGCCCTGTTGCTCGCAGGATTTCCCCCGGTGAGAGGCTGTCTCTCCTCGCTCCCGATGCCAGCGCGCGCTCGGGAGCAGAAGGAGCTGCTTGGGCTGCGCAGCCGCTGCTCCGTGCCGCCGCCTGCGGCTGGGTCAGGCTGTACCTGTGGTGCTGTGCCTGGCCTGCGTGCTGGGCTCAGGCTGCTGCATGGCTGTTATGGCGCGTTTGTCTGTTTGGTGGCTCCCAGCATCCTTCCAGTGGCCCTGGATGGCCAGCTGCTTCCCTGAGGTGGGCACGGCCATGCCGCCTCCACACCCCGCCGGCCCGGCCCCTCACCGAGGCAGTCCCGCTGCGCGGCACAGGCCAGTGCCCAGGCTGGGCATCGTGCTGCTGGTTACCAACAAGTGCTGCAGCCGGACCCAGCTGCTCCCAGAGTGTGCCAGCTAACGTGGTACTTAGGTTAGTCACCCCGGCTAGGCTTGCTGGAAGGCATTTTGCCAAGCTGCAGACCTACATGGCTTTCCCTAGGGATCTCTCAGCAGGTAGAAGACCAGTAAGCAATTAACTGGGGATCTGGAAAGGTAGTGGAGCAGAAGAGGCCAGTGGCACTGTTGCCCCAGGATGTCCTGGCTCCACAGCAGCGCTCCCCAGCAGCACTCCCGGCCCCCCAGCAGCACTCCTGGCTCCCCAGCAATGCTCCCAGCATCCCAGCAGCATTCCCGGCTCCCCAGCAATGCTCCCAGCATCCCAGCAGCATTCCCGGCTCCCCAGCAATGCTCCCAGCATCCCAGCAGCACTCCCAGCTCCCCAGCAATGCTCCCAGCTCCCCAGCAGCAGTCCCAGCTCCCCAGCAGTGTTCCCAGCATCCAGCAATGCTCCCAGCATCCCAGCAGCAATCCCAGCGCCTCAGCAATGCTCTCAGCTCCCCAGCAATGCTCCCAGCATGCCAGCAGCGCTCCCAGCTTCCCCAGCAGTGCTCCCAGCATCCCAGCAGCGCTCCCAGCTCCCCAGCAGCACTCCCAGCTCCCCAGCAGCGCTCCCAGCTTCCCCAGCAGTGCTCCCAGCATCCCAGCAGCGCTCCCAGCATCCCAGCAGCGCTCCCAGCTCCCCAGCAGCACTCCAAGCTCCCCAGCAGCACTCCCAGCTTCCCCAGCAATGCTCCCAGCATCTCAGCAGCGCTCCCAGCATCCCAGCAGCGCTCCCAGCATCCCAGCAGCGCTCCCAGCTCCCCAGCAGCGCTCCCAGCATCCCAGCAGCGCTCCCAGCTTCCCCAGCAGTGCTCCCAGCATCCCAGCAGCGCTCCCAGCTCCCCAGCAGCGCTCCCAGCTTCCCCAGCAGCGCTCCCAGCATCCCAGCAGCGCTCCCAGCTTCCCCAGCAGTGCTCCCAGCATCCCAGCAGCGCTCCCAGCTTCCCCAGCAGCGCTCCCAGCTTCCCCAGCAGCGCTCCCAGCATCTCAGCAGCGCTCCCAGCTCCCCAGCAGCGCTCCCAGCATCCCAGCAGCGCTCCCAGCTTCCCCAGCAGTGCTCCCAGCATCCCAGCAGCGCTCCCAGCTCCCCAGCAGCGCTCCAAGCTCCCCAGCAGCACTCCCAGCATCCCAGCAGCGCTCCCAGCTCCCCAGCAGCGCTCCAAGCTCCCCAGCAGCACTCCCAGCATCCCAGCAGCGCTCCCAGCTCCCCAGCAGCGCTCCAAGCTCCCCAGCAGCGCTCCCAGCTTCCCCAGCAGCGCTCCCAGCATCCCAGCAGCGCTCCTGGCCGCAGGAGCGGCACAGCCGCCCCCCAGCAGTGCAGCGCAGGGGCTGCCCCTGCCCGTGCTCTCAGAGCCCTGGCCCTGCTTTTTCCAGCGGCTCCACGCGTGCTTTGGCTGCCGTCGAGCGCAGCGAGCACCGAGCACGCAGCCGCTTCCTCTCCGTGCAGCTGAAGCTGTCGGGGAAGGAATCTCTCCCTGGCACCTGGGGCCGGAGCTCTCTGGAGAGCGGCCGCTGCCTGCTGGGCAGTGCTGACCCTGCTCCCTCCCCGAGAGCTGGCCGACGCCATGCTCTTCTCCAGCAGCTCCCCGAGGCGTCACGCTTGGCTCGGAGGTGACTGCTGGAGCTGCGCTGCTCCTCCAGCTTTTACCCTGCAATGGCAAAACTCTTCTGCCCCGATCCCCTGGCCATCGTCGCTGTGAGAGGGCTCCATCCAGCTGGTCCATCTTGCTGCACAGCCGGTCCCCGTTGGGACAGCCCCGGGCACCCCCAGCGCTGAGACCGCTCGGTGCAAGGGGCAGCGTCCCCCCCGCTTGTCTGGAGCCGTTCTTGCCCTTTCCAGTTAATGCAAGAGAGAAACGGGTTGGGCTCGAACCCAGCCAGCCTGGAGCGTGCATGGGACGGACGGGTTTCCCTGGAGCGCAGGTTTCTGCAGCATCAGTGCTACGGGAGCGGTGGGGAAGAGCTCCTTACACTGAAGGGAGCTTCATCTCCTTTCCTTTCCCACTGGCACCGGCTGCCCGGAGAGGCTGTGGCATCTCCATCGTCGGTATTCAAACCCAGCTGGACACGGCCCGGTTGTCCCGTGGGGTCCCGAGCAGCCTGCTCCGGCTGGCCCTGCTCTGGGCAGGGGGTCGGAGCGGACGGTCTCCGGAGGCCCCCGCTGGCCTCAGCCCTCCTGTCATTCTGTAAATCCCCGCGCTTCCAGTGGGGTCAGAGACCCCCGTCCGCGCCTCGGCTTGGGCTGGCCCAGCCCACCGTGGTCGGTGCAGGACCTGCACCCGGCAGAGCTGAAGCTCTGGGACAGGATTTTTCCTGCGCTCACTGTGACGGGGGGCAGCTGGGCCCCTGTCGAGGAGCTGAAGAACATTTCCCTCTCGCCTGGCTTTTCCTCTCGCGCACTGGCGGCCGGCTGCGTCACCTCCTTCGGCGTCTCACCCGCTCATTCATTTTCCTCTTCGGCTTCTGGCCTTCTGCAAAACAGCAGGGAGAGGAAAACACTTCACAAGCACGCTGGGCCGGTGCCCGGCACTGCGGTGACAGGCACCAAGGGCCCGCGGGGATGCTCCCAGATTGTCTGAGCCCTCGGTGGCCGAGCCGGGGGAAGGCAGGCGGCTTGGGGGTGTGAGGAGTGGGCTAGGGACGGTGAACGATGCCGGGGGTCAGGCGAGGGGAAGGGTGCCCAGGGAGCGATGCCGGGGATCAGGCGAGGGGAAGGGTGCCCAGGGAGCGATGCCGGGGGTCAGGCGAGGGGAAGGGTGCCCAGGGAGCGGTGCTGGGGGTCTGGGAAAGGGGAAGGGTGCCCAGGGAGTGATGCCGGGGGTCAGGCGAGGGGAAGGGTGCCCAGGGAGCGGTGCCGGGGGTCAGGCGAGGGGAAGGGTGCCCAGGGAGCGGTGCTGGGGGTCAGGCGAGGGGAAGGGTGCCCAGGGAGCGGTGCCGGGGATCAGGCGAGGGGAAGGGTGCCCAGGGAGCGGTGCCGGGGGTCAGGCGAGGGGAAGGGTGCCCAGGGAGCGGTGCTGGGGGTCAGGCGAGGGGAAGGGTGCCCAGGGAGCGGTGCCGGGGATCAGGCAAGGGGAAGGGTGCCCAGGGAGCGGTGCTGGGGGTCCGGGTGAGGGGAAGGGTGCCCAGGGAGCGGTGCTGGGGGTCCGGGTGAGGGGAAGGGGTGCCCAGGGAGCGGTGCTGGGGGTCAGGCGAGGGGAAGGGTGCCCAGGGAGCGGTGCCGGGGGTCAGGCGAGGGGAAGGGTGCCCAGGGAGCGGTGCTGGGGGTCAGGCGAGGGGAAGGGTGCCCAGGGAGCGGTGCCGGGGATCAGGCGAGGGGAAGGGTGCCCAGGGAGCAGTGCCGGGGGTCAGGCGAGGGGAAGGGTGCCCAGGGAGCGGTGCTGGGGGTCAGGCGAGGGGAAGGGTGCCCAGGGAGCGGTGCCGGGGATCAGGCAAGGGGAAGGGTGCCCAGGGAGCGGTGCTGGGGGTCCGGGTGAGGGGAAGGGTGCCCAGGGAGCGGTGCTGGGGGTCCGGGTGAGGGGAAGGGGTGCCCAGGGAGCGGTGCTGGGGGTCAGGCGAGGGGAAGGGTGCCCAGGGAGCAGTGCTGGGGGTCAGGCGAGGGGAAGGGTGCCCAGGGAGCGGTGCTGGGGGTCAGGCGAGGGGAAGGGTGCCCAGGGAGCGGTGCTGGGGGTCTGGGAAAGGGGAAGGGTGCCCAGGGAGTGGTGCCGGGGGTCAGGCGAGGGGAAGGGTGCCCAGGGAGCAGTGCCGGGGGTCAGGCGAGGGGAAGGGTGCCCAGGGAGCGGTGCTGGGGGTCAGGTGAGGGGAAGGGTGCCCGAGCTCTCCTGGCCCTGCAGCTGGCCAGCCTCGCAGCTCGGAGGGCTGCAGCACGCCCTGGGGCAGCTCTGTTTCCCCAGCCGCCAGGAAGGTGTGTTTAAAGACCCTTTTCCTTTCTTCTCCGAGACCTCTGTAAGGCTTTACTAGCTAACCTATAATTTTCACCTGCATTATTTTAATAGCTTGCCAGCTGCACGTGTTGCTGAAGGGCGACAGAGAAGGGGCTGGGGGAAGTGTATGGAAGCGATCGGGAGCGGTGGCAGCCACGCACAGGCCTCCCATCCCGGTCGCAGCGGCGTGCGGGGACACGTGGGTGCTGCCGGAGAGGCCAGGGGCCCCAGGCACCGCACAGCCAGGTCTGTGCTTGCCCGGAGCTCCCCTGCGCAAGGGAGTCACGCTCAACCTCTGCAAACTCGCTTGTAGTTTAACTCCGGCATTTCAGCAGCGTTCGGACGGGGCCGGAGGGGGAGACGATGAGAAGCCGGGCTGGGCGTAGCGGGAGGCATGGGGAGGGCAGCCCCTGGCAGGAGTGACGCCCCGGGTGATGGTTTGGCTGGCAAGTGTGACAGTGGGGTGAAGCTGCTCTGCTGGCAGCGGGCCCGGGGTCTCCGCTGTTGGTTTGGAGATCATTGCTGGGACATCCCCGTCGCTCTGTGGAGCACGGGGGTCCGTGAGTGTACGGCCATGGTGGGCAGAAATCTCCTGCAGCCATCCCAGGCTGACGCTGGTGCTGGGGTGTCCCGGGTCGGCACCGGCTCGGGGCTACAGCTAGGATTTGGAGGGGTGCGAAGCCTGTGGCAGGTTGTAGCGTCAGCCTGCGCCATGGGACGGGTGAAGCTCGCTTTGCGAGGGCTGTGACGGAGGCGGCGTTCATTCCCGGTTGCACAAGGCGTAGCGGCTTGCTGTGAAATGTCTTTGTGCAATCTCATCCATGCGCGTGCTGGGTGCTGTTTGCATGGAAAGCGAGGTGCCAGAGGTCTTCTGCTTGCTGAGGGGGGCCAAAGGGAGCGCAGCACAGAGCAACCTTCAGCAGAGCTCTGTCCCTGCTAGGTTAATCCCATCAGCGTGCCCCGTCGGCTCTTGTCTCTCCACCGGCGGTGGTTTTGGTGAGCATCTCTCCCCAGAGGCGAGGAGGGTGGCAGGGAAATGGGCCGGTGCCTCCCAGGCTCAGCCCCAGGTGCTGTTGAACCTGGGGGCAGCGCCGCGGTGGGACGCCGTGGGCTGGTTCCCGGGCGGCAGTTGCGGTGCAGTCCCACACCAGGCTTGCTGGGTGTCCTTCGTGCTTGTGAGCTGGGAGCTTTGAAGGAGGGAGGGCCGTTGCCCTCTGCGTCAGGGATCTCCGAGCTGTTGGTCTTTTTGCCCGTTCTGTTTCTTTCTCTCCTAGCTGTGGGTCTCCCGGGCTCACAGCGAAGGCAGGAGCTGCAGCTCTTGTCCCTTGGAGCGTGTCTCAGGTGGCCGAAGGTGGGTAGCACCGCGGGGGCTGGCTGGCAGCCCCAAAGCCCTCCGCTCCTTCCTCTGCATCCAGCAGGAGCTGGGCCTTGCTCCTGGAGCTTACAGCACGGCTGCCAGCTGAGGACCGTGCTCCGGGGCACATCCTAGGCGCTGAAGGCAAGGGCTGGGCTGGAGCAGGTCTTAATTCCCTGGAGAGCTGCGGTGCCCGGGGCTGGCAGCGAGGGGCTCGTGGGAGCCTGCCCAGGGCTTGCTGCCAGTCCCGCGGGAGGCGGTTGCTGAGGGAGCTGCAGCCCGTCTCCTCGTCCCCTCGAGCCAGCGGCACGTCCTGGACGTGGGCAGACGTGCGAATCCTGGAGCTACCTGTGACTTCACAGAGCAAATATGTGGTGGAAAATTGCTCTGCACCCGGGCAGGCCCTATCACACAGCTGAGAGTAATTGCCGCACGGCTCTCTGCGGATGTCCGCCCGTCCCCCCGGCGCCAACCGGCGAGCAGAAACAGCCTCCGGAGCCGGGAATGCTTTTCTGCTGGTCCTGGGAGCTTTCACCTCTTGCAGCGTGGCACGTGCCCCGCGTGCGTCGGGAGCGGGGCAGTGAGGTGAGCAGCTGCACCGGGGAACGGACCTGGCTGCTGCCTGCGCTCACGGGCTGTGCCCGCAGGACACAACCCCTCCGCGCTTGGCTTTGCGCAGAGCCCGTTGCTGCCAGCAGCGCAGCTGCCGAGTGCTGTTAAAGCTGCATCTCCTGCAGCTGTACCTGTGCAAGCACGTCCCTTCCTGGCCGGCTCTGGAGCTTTTTCCCCGCTCCGCCTGGACAGAGCGGTGTCTGCGCTCGGCTCGTGGTGGCAGAGCCCCGCGGTGATGAGCTGGGAGAGGAATGTGTGGCTGGAAGAGGCCCTGCGGGATCCGGTGGCAGCGTCTCGGAGCTGCTGCCTGCCAAGGTATGCGCAGCGCGCCGTCTGCCAGGGCATTGCTGCTCAAGCCCTCCTCTTCTGCCGTCCGCGGCTAAAACCGGTGCCTTCTGCACCTTGTTGGTGCTGAGCTGCGGCTCGGCAGCTTCTCTTCGGCTCGGATGCTCCAGCTGTGCGGGGACCCTGCGGATGGCCAGCACCATTCTGCCAGGCACACGCCAAGGCAAACTGTGCTGCCTTGCCATGTTTTTATTTGCTTGAGCACCGATCCCCTGTCCCTGCGTGACCGCAGCAGCCTCGGTGTGGGTGGGGACGAGTTGGCAGCATCCCTTGGAATTGGTGAAGCATCATTTAAGTGTTGAGTGTTACGACCTCATCTGCAGGACTCGAAAGGACTCCACTGAATCAAAGTTTTCCTCCCCAACGCCTCCAAATTTCATTTCAACAGTATCCATCACTGCTTGTGTATGCCTTTGAGTCCTGCCTGAGAGGCAGGGAGGCTTTCCAAACCTCTTTCTCCAGCTTCGAAACCACTAATATTGAAATTAAAAATATAAAAATTTCCATCTCCGTAAAGCTGAGCGCTTCCAAATCCTTACATGAAACCCCTGCGCCCAGCCAGGCTACCTGCGAGCGAAGCGCCAGACGTGTCAATCCAGCAGCCCCGCGCTCGAGCCGCTCGGGGCCTCTGAACCCTTCGGCGTGAAGCAAATGGCCTCTTCCCGCTCCATTAATGCCGGGGGAACGAGGCCAAGCCATGCTGCCGCTGGCCCGCCCTGGCACGAGCTGCCTCTGACGTTGCTGCATCCGAGGGCCGTGCAGAGCAGCGAGGGAACCCTCCTGCACCTCCTGGCCGGGGAGCGAGCACGCCTCGTGGCTGGCAGGACAGCCCTTGCCTGCGCTGAGCCCGGCCGGGGGATGCTGCCTCACCCCAGCCCGTGGCTCGCCGGTGGCGGAGGTCCGTATTTCCTGACCTCTGCTGAACTGGTGCCTTTGGAAGCAGGAGCTGTGGACAGTCATGCTGGCTTCCCAGTGCTGAGCATCCCTGTTGCTCCCCCCTTGCCTTCCCTGCTGCAGAGCACGGCCCCCAGCCCCTCCGCAGCCCACCCGCCGCCCACCCGCAGCCCCGTAATTCATCCCCGGCAAATCGCAAAAGCCTTTGCTTATCTTTGGGGAGTGTCTGCGACCGGTGCGGGGCAGCCCAGCGTCCCAGGGCACTGGGCTCTCTGGGGCTCATGGAGAGACGATGTCCCATGCACAGCCGGGGACAAGGTGCGGGGGTCCCCGGGGGCTCAGGACACCGCCTGACACCTCTGACCTTGTCTCAGCTCCCGGGGCTGGCTCCGTGCTGTGCCGAGCGGGGAGATGCCTCACGGCACATTTTAGCCATTGAGGCTGGGCCCATCTGCACAGCGGGTGCTCGCCAGCGCTGGCAAGGGGTGTGCTGTGGTCTGCTGGCTCCCCACGGGCCTCAGGGTCTTCGTGTTTGCGAGGAGGAGCACTGGCTGTGGCCTCCTTCCCCCTGCCGCAGCACGTGGAGCCCACCGCCCCGATGCCCTGCGCTGCCTCCCTTCATCCCCAGCCCTCCTGCATGCACAGGGTGCCGGCGTGCCTCTCCCTGCTGAGCTGGGCGAGTGCCCTTGGGCATCCCCCGGGGAGCACCCCTCTTGGTGCCAGAGCACCCCAGGTCCTTCTTGCGGAGAGCGCTCCCAGGGGGGCCAGGGCGACCGGCAGCCCATGTCCCGCAGCGGAGGTCTGGGTACCGCTGGCGGGGCAGGGAGAAGCCAGCGTTGCTGGTGCGCGCGTGGGGCGGGTTGCTGCCGTCTCCGGCAGAGCTCAGAGCCCCGGCCCACCGGGGCCCCACACTTCAGCAGCCGTTCGGCACCGGGGCTCGGCCCCGCTGGGCTCCCGAGCCGCGGGAGGGAGCGAGGAGGGGCTCGCAGACGTGCTGACAGCCGAGCAGCCCCTCACCTGCTGCTCCAGGGGCTGGGGCTCAACCTTTACTCCATCTTGTGCTTTTTATAACCTCGGGACGCCGTTTTGGTGACATAAGGAGCATTTCATTGCCCTGCAGCCGGAGGCCCATGAAATCTCGGAGCGAGCGCTGCCTGGAGGAGCGCCGGCAAGCGCTGAGATGCTGTGGCATATGTGCGTAATTTATTTCCCCAGGAAACTCAGCTCAGCTGCAGCATCTGGCTTTCACCGAGTCCCTGCTTTTTACCTGGTCCTCCAGCTGGGTTTGACCGTGGCACACGGGGGTCGCTGCTCGCCCCGGGCCACCCCGCAGAAGGGTTCCCCCCGGACCCTGCCCTGGGGCGCAGTCCCGCGGGCAGGGGGGCAGGCGGAGGGGCTGTGCCCGGCACCGGGGGAGCAGACCTGGAGCTGCGGCTCGATCGCTCGCTGAGCGGACGTTGTTTAAAGCCAGCGTGGGTGAGGGTGAAACCAGAGGTTTATTGTGTGAGGGGGGTCGGGGGCTCTGGAAGGAAGGAAGCTCCTGCTGTGAGTCTGAACCATATTCATTTTTAATTATACAAATTGCTCAGGCTTTATATTATCATATCAATGACATGAAACACCAGCATGTATTGATTAAACTCAACAAATGCAGCACCCCAGGACTCAGAGTTCAGGGAATGGAGTGGCTCAAAGCTGGAAGGGGACGAGGAGAGCAGGGTGTTTCCCTAAGCGGTTTCACCAGCGCTGCTCAAGTCAGACCTGGGACAGGGCACGTCCGAGCGCCGGCTCTCCCCCGGGAGCAGCCGTGTGTGGCATCCGCAGAGACCGGGGCAGGGACTCCCCTTCCAAGGAGCCCTGGGGCAGGTCCCATGC
The DNA here is from genome assembly GCF_965183815.1 of Platalea leucorodia. NCBI lineage: Eukaryota > Metazoa > Chordata > Aves > Pelecaniformes > Threskiornithidae > Platalea > Platalea leucorodia. The sequence goes on along the minus strand of NC_138823.1, from coordinate 700,009 downwards.
CCCTTTGGCTCGCCGGGCGGCGGCTGCGTCGCCTGCGCCATGGCGGAGCGTCCCTGGGCAGCGAGCGTTCCTCCGAGCCGCCACGCGCGGTCCTGCAAAGTCCTGCCGCCCCCGCGTCCGTGTTCGCCTCCCGTCTGCGGTCGCCCCTCCGAGCCGGGAGGACGCCCGGCCTCTCCCGCGGTGTGTCCGGGTCAGGGTGAGGTCCTCCGGGGTGACGCCGTGCAGCTCTCCCCAGCAGCAGGGTGAAGGCAGGAGTGTCCGTGGCTGTGGTTTTGTGTGTGTGGCTTTTCCATCCTTCCTCCTTCTGCTCCTCCTTGTTGTCCTTCCTGAAAACTGTGATCATCTAGCTCCGAATCGCCGTCTTCCTGTCTCGGTCTTTACTCTGCAGAGAAGAAGGAGAAGGCCAAGTTAAAAAAACACACCTGGGGCCTGGAGCTTTGCCAGCACGCTGGATCCAGCCCGGGAGCCTCTCGCTCCTCCCTGTGCCGGTGCTTGGCAGGAGAGGCCTGCGGCAGCTCCGCTCCAACAGCTCTCGGGAGCTGTGGGGCAGCTCTCCCGAGGCGTCACCGTCATCCCTCCGTGTCTCTCGGCGGGTCCGGAGGGGTCAGCAGAAGCGGGAGCTGCGTCTGCCCTAAAGCTTTGCTCCTGCAGGTGCCTTCCCCTGCCCTGCCCTGGCCCTGCCAGGGGACTCCCCTCGCTGCCTCCCCTCTGCCCTCCTCGGGACGCCCGGCACCCGCTGCGCTGTGCCCCCGCCACGGTCACTCGTCCCGCCGCTGCCTCCCGAGCCCTCTGCCTGGTAGCAGCAGGACAGAAACCCTCTACACTGACCACACTGCCGATAACAGCGCCCGGTTCAGGGCTCTCTGATCCCGCTCCTGCGGCCTGAGTTCCTGCGGGCAGCACCTTTGTGCGCTCTGCTGCGGCCTTGAAAACACGAATCCGTCCCCGTCCGTCCGGTCGCCATCCGCGGCTTGCAGGAAACCTTCCTGTGCCATCGCAGAGTCCTCCCGGCCAGCCCCTCGGTGGCAGCCAGGCTGCGAGTCAGGCTTTGCTCCCCGGGCGCCAGAAAAGCTCACCAGCGCCACCGGCACCATCACTGCCACCACTGCCACCACCATCACTGCCACCACCAGCACCATCACTGCCACCAGCACCACCATCACTGCTACCACTAGCACCACCATCACTGCTACCACTAGCACCACCAGCACCACCACCAGCAGCACCATCAGCACCCCCACCAGCACCATCGTCACTAATACCAACACCACCACCAGTAGCACCACCGGCGCCACCGCTGCCTCAGCCAGGTGCGCACAGGCAGAGCTGCTGCTTCTCATTTCCAGTTTGATGGGATTCTGGGGTTTGAGCAGGTTGGGTGCAGGTCTCTACGCCCAGGGGCCAGGTGACATTTCCACCTCTCCTCTGCTGGCCCGTGGCTTGCCAGCATGGCCCGGCCGAGGCCACGTCCCTGGGCTGGTCCGCAGGGCTTGCTGCGGTGCAGCCTCCCCCACGGCTGCACGTGCGGCCCCTGCTCTGACTCTTCCTTTGTTACCGGGGGTGGGGAGGGGAGGGGAAGGGGAGTTCAGCTCAGAAATGGTAAAATTAAATTTCCCAGATGTTCAGGCCCCAGGAGTTCTTGTGCTGTCTGGAGAGGAAATGGGGATTCGGAAAATCCCGCCTCATATTTTTTCCCCTATCACCTTGCCTTTCCGCTGCCATTAAGTGCAGCAGGAACAGTAAATTACAGGGCTGCGGAGCCGTCCCATCTTGTAGATACCATGGGGGGGAGCGGGGAGACGGCGCTGGGGCAAGGCACTGAGCTCCTGGGCTCTGCCCGTGGCTCTGGGCAGCTCGCTGCCTGCTCACGGCTCCGGGCTTGCAGAAGGCTTTTGGGGGTGCGCACGGAGCCCTCCGCTCCCCAGCACCGGCACTGTCCCTGCAGCCCAGCGCTCTGCGCTGACGTGCCGCCCCATGCCCAAATTATGGGTCTTTTCGCACAAAACCTGCAGGCGGGTCCAGACTCCAGTCCCCGCTGGCTGACGCCAAGCCCTGGCTGTCCCGTGGGCTTGGTGGCAGGGTGACCCTGCTCTGGGTCACGGCAGGAGGGACGTGGAGAGCATTGGTGGGGAAGGGGGTTGTGATGAGGACACTGAGCTCTCCAGCTCTCCTTGCTGTGCCTGGGGCGAGGGCAGGGGGGCTCGGCCATGGGGCCGGGGAGACTGAGCCCTGGCGCTGCCCCGGGGTAGCTTCACCCGCGCCTGCGCTGGAGCCCGGAGCGGCTGCTCCGAGCACGGGATGGCTCTGGGCGCCCTGAAGCTCTGGTTGCCTCCGCAGACCCGTCGGGGCAGGGCACTGCCTGCCACGGTGGAGCGCGGGTGGCTTTCCCCGTGCTCTGCGCAGAGCACCCGCTGCGGGGCTGGGCTCAGCCCTTCCTGAGCTTGCCCTCGGCTGCATCCAGCGTGGCACTCGGCGCCGCAGGAGAGGTGGCTGCCAGCAGTTTTGCTATAGCAGCAGTAAAACCCAGGGGTGCAGGCAAGCAGCGGGTGACAGGATTAGCTGGTTCTGCCCAAACCCATCGTCCCGCTCCTCCTCTCCTCCCTCCTCTTCCCCTCCTTCCTCCCCAGCCACTCTTACCACTGACGAAGGCTACGAGTTCCTCCCTTAGTGCTGAATCGCAAGCCCGCTCAGTCAAGGCTGCCCTCAAAAACCTTTGCCAGCGTTTTGCCTCCCGAGGGACAGAGCGATAACAGCCGGCGGCGACCCGCTCCCAGAGCCGCTGGGCAGGCCTGAGCCGGGCGCCCACGGCCGCACGAGGTCCGTTCAACAAAACCCCCTGGGACCCGGTGCCTCCCTTGCCTGCCGGTGCTGCTGAGCTCTCCTGTGCCACCGTCCGTGGCGGTTCAGCCGGATCCGGCACACCAGCGCGGCCTTCCCAGAACTCGGCCGCTGCCCGCCTTGTCCCCTCCTGCTCGGCGCGGTGACGCCGGCTGTGCTGGCAGGACTCCTCACCAGCCCCAGCCCTTTTGCCGAGCCCCACAGGTCCCTGCAGGCCAGGCTGTCCCCCACCCAGACCCCCACCCTCCCGCATGGCCACCTCTCGCCTTCCCCAGGGTCCTGTCGTAGCCACACAGGAAAATCTCTGGTCCTCTCATTGCTCTGCTTCGGCCCTGTGCTCTGCTGCACTTAGCTCTGCTGAGAACTCCTCTCTGCTCCCTTTCCATGGGACCAGAGCTGGTTTGGGAGATGCTCTGGAAGAGTTTGCTGCAGCGCTCCTGCCACGCGTGCCGCACGTGCCCCGGCCAGGGCAGGCATCGTGCGGGAGCTGGGGGTCTGCACAGCCGTCACCCTCCCCTCTGCCGGGGAGCTCTGTGGCCTCTCTCCTCCACGAGCCCGTTCATCTCGAGGAGGGATGGACCGCCCGGGTCTTCCCTGCCTGCCTGCCTGCTCTGCCCTCGGGGGTGGCAGTGTGACCTGGAGCTGCTCCGGCTCCTTGCACAAAGCTGGCGGTCACCGATCCCCTGCCCGCTCCTCTCCGGCTCCTCCGCGCGGGATGGGGCAGCGTGCACGCACAGCGGATACCCCTCCGTACCCTCCCTCCGCTCTCCAAGCAGCGCCTGCCCCGTGGGGCGGGCAGAGGGTCCGGGGGCCATGGGAGTTGTTTTACAGCCTTGCCGTGCCCCCAGGCTCGGCTGCTCCTTTCTCACACATCACCCAGCTGGCGGTGCTGGGGGATTAACGCCACGTCTGTGCCGTCACCCTGGCCTGCCCTCTGCGGGGGTCCCGGCAGCCTCCGAAGGGCTGGCAGGGCTGGGTGCGCTGCCCCAAGATCAGGGCAGGGGGCTCGTGCTCTGGGTGCCCAGCGAGGGGCTGCGGCCCGGGCTGGCAGGAGCTGCCCGTGGGGCGATCTGGCCCCCCAGGGCTGTGTGCTCTGCGTGGGTCCGGGCTCCCGGGAGAGCCTGTCCTCCCCCGTCCTGCCCTCACGTCCAGAGGAGGCTTCAGCCCGCACCCCGAGATGGAGGCAGGGGGGCCGCTGCCTGCAGGGAGGGCAGGGATGGGATAGAGACGTGAGCTGCGTCCCGCGTCCCGCCAGCTTCTCCCGAGGCCCCTGCTGCGGTGCGTGCCAGCGGGGGCAATGGCAGGAGGTTTGCCGGCTGGGGTTGGGTGCTCTGCGGCTTGGGAAGGGACGGGGTACCCGTTGGCACTGTTGCTGCCCCCCAGGTGACGGAACAGGTCAGCCCTCCGGTCAGTGGGGTGCAGGCAGCCTTTGCTGCCGCCGCACAGCCTGAAACGGGCTGGGGGTTTCAGCCGCGGTCGCTCCTGCGACACCTTTTAGCTCCCAGGTGGTCTCGGTGCCCCCTCCCCAGTTTGCTTTCCATGCAGATACGTGCTCCCGCTCCAGAAGACAGAGTGGCCCATGCCGGGCACTCATCCCTCGTCACTTTAACCGGTGTGCAATCCCGGCGCTGACTGCTCGGGGTGACCCACGCGCCTCTGCCCCCACGTCTTGCGTCCCCAGGCCCGCCTGCCCCTCGGTCCTTTACAGCTCTGCGCAACGCAGGCAGCGGGGACGAGCGCTTTGGGAGGGCTGTTGGCATGCAGAGGATACTGTGAGGATCCTCAGCCCCGGAGCAGTTTCAGCAAGAGGCCTTGCTTGGATTTGGACTTTTTGGCGTTTAATCAGGCCCAGTCCACCCCCCAGCACAGGCGGTCTGCGAGCTGCCCCGAGCCGTGGCTGTTCCCAGCAGCTTTCCCAGCCGATACGGTCACAGGAGCAGAAATGTCCTGTTTCTCCCCTGCCAGCACTGTGTGTGCTGGTGGGGACGATGGCACAGGCAACAGCCACAAAGGAGAACCTGGAGAAGCACAGGGCTGGCAGGGATTCGGTGTCCAGGGCACCATGGCCCTGGGCCCCCTCTCCCAGTGCTCGCTTACGGGAATGGCACGAGCCTGCTCCCTAGCGATGCCGGGGACCGTCCCGTCCGGCACTGCCACCCGCCCGCACGTTGCCCTGCAGCGCCTGCGGCAAGTGTGATGCTCCGACCAGTATGGTGTCTGCCTCCCTCCTGCTTCTGTCCTGGCTGGGGCATAGTCCAAGGCCTTGTCCCTGGGCAGGTTTTCAACCTTTTGATCAGATCGGGGGGGACCGGCCGGAGCCTGAGCAGCCGCCAGCCTGGGCAGCCCCTTTAGCGGAGCTCAGCCTTTCTCCGGTGGGCGGCAGAAACCTACACATGAGTCATTTTAAAGAAGGATCTTTCCAGGGAGATGGTGTTGGTTTCAGCCCGATATGGGAAAGTCCCTAGGATAAGGCGGCAGCGGGACGCCTGGGTGCGAGGCGAGGCTGAGTCACGCAGCATGAATCTGGGCAAGCCCCTTTGCCCACCGGGGTGCTGCTGGGCCAGCAAACGCGGGACGAGGCGAAGGCCCGGCTAGGAAGGGTTCGCAGAAAGTTTGCTGCCATACTCGGCTGTCCCTTGGGGTGCCCACAGCAGCCGGCAACCCCAGACATCCCGACCGAGCTCTGTCCTGGGACCCCTCTCGCTAGAAAGAGCCTAAGCCCAGCAGCTCACGCCTCCCATCCCATTCCTCCCCTCCCTGCAGCAGGTCCTGCTCACAGCGACTGCAGATGCTCACCCGCAACTTCCCTGGTGCTCCGGCCTTCCCGGCCAGGGTGCCCAGGGACAAGGTGGCATCTGGCCTCTGCCCACGCTGTCTCGTGGGGCTTCAGTGCCACGCGTGCCATCTCCTGCCTCTCTAGAGCGCGTCGGGCTTTTCACGAGGGGAGCCGTGGCATCGGCTTCCCCCTCGGAGCCATGGGTTGCTGCAGCCTCCCACGGCTCGGGATGGAGATGGCGTGCCGGGCACGGACGGAGGCTGGGGAAGGGCTGGGAGCTGGGCAGGCGCGGCGCGTCTTGGGCCTTTTGGGAAGGAGGGGGTTTTAGAGAGCCGGCCGCAGCAGGCGCCTGCGGGCTGGGATGTCTCCTGCCGCAGGCTGGCTGGCTCTCAAGGGAGCTGCACAGCACGTCTGGTGCAAAATGGACGGGCAGAGCTGGTGACAGAGGGGCAAACGGTGCCGGGGCTCGCTTGGGGACACTGGGAAGGAGATCCCGCATGAGGTATCCTCCTTTGGTTACCCTTCCTTTGGCAAAGCCTAGAAAGCCGGAGACGGACAGAATCACGTACCACAAGGTCGCAGTGGTTGAAACAACACCGTTACACGTGAGCAAAAAGACATGGTGGAAAAGCAGACCTTTCTGACGGGGACGGATGGGCTGTTTTGACTTGAGCACCCAGCAGCACAAGACAATTTCTGTTCTGATACGATCAAGCTGCTCTCCTCCCAGCTCAGCGCGGAGTGAAGCTCTGTGTGCGTGTTTGGGAGCGGAGAAGTGGCTCTGCCTCCTTCGCCCGGGACGGGGAAGCGGGAAGGGGGTCGCCGGAGCTGCGTGCCCTCGCGGAGCTCGCAAGCCCGCAGGCGCTGGGGCGAAGGGCTGGAGCTGCCGCGCGCGTTGGCGCTGGGTCAGCTTTGGGCGCCCAGCGAGGCGAGCGGTCTGGCGTGGAGCTGGCTTCTCCTGAGCGGGACGGTGGCCGCCCGGCTCTCCAGAGCCAAGGCAGGGTCCCTTCCACCCAGCGTCACGCGGGCCCTGAGAGCCCAGCTGCGCTGCGTCTGCAGCTCCAGAGGAGATTGCTTTCATTTCCTCGCCATTTGTCAAAATACCTTCCTGATAAAAGATGGTTTATTTTATTCCTTTAACACACAATAAAACCTATCGAGTTGTTATCTGGCCGTAAAACCTCAAGCACAGAGCGAGTGCACTGCTCAGGCACAGTCTGTTCGGTCGCCTCTTCCCAGCACGAGCCTGACCTAGCTTATTTCTCAGCCAAACCAAAGTATCTCGTCCCCGGTGATAGCCGCCGAGGATCTGATCTCGGGGAGGTTTATCCAGAAGAGCTGCAGGAAGGGAGGTGGCCCATTTTGGCCGGCAAGTCCGGCATGGCTTATCCTTTCCACACGCCTTGGCACGGACGCGCCTGTCCTGGGGTTTGCCCCCGCGCAGGAGCCCGTGTTGGGAACCGATGCAAAAGTGGCAATGGGAATTTATTGGAATCCATGCAAAAGCGACAATGGGAATTTATTGGAATCGATGCAAAAGTGGCAATGGGAATTTATTGGAATTGATGCAAAAGTAGCAATGGGAATTAATTGGAATTGATGCAGAAGTGGCAATACCAGCAAAAGAGATAGAGAACTTGATCTTTGAAGCTGTTACAGGAGGTTTCCGAACCGGCTGGTAACTGGAAGGCGGGGGAGTTTTCCAGTTCAGCCCTGTAGGAGCTTCCCCACCTGCAGCTTCTGTTTTTAAACTGGGATAGCACTGGCTTGAGCACTTTGCTGGAGCACGAGGGCACTTTCCAGCCGGTGGTCTGCATCCCTCACCCACTGGGGAGAATTTGACACCGGTGCTCATGAAAGCTGTGGACAGGGGAAGCACTTGGTCTCCGCTGCCCAAGCGGAAAGAGCCCCGTGTATTCGTCTTTGATGACCTCAGATTTAGCAGCGTAAATCCCAGCCGATGCAACGGCTCCTGACGTCGTTCCCTCCCGCCTGCTGCTCCCAGCTCTGTCTCCTTCTCTGGTGAATTGGAAAGGACGTGCAAGGGGGATTAACAGGGTTTGGGGTTTTCCTGCTCTGAAATCCTCAAGCTGTCAGGGTGCGCTCGTGAGTGGTTTTACCGCCACCGCTTCATGCTTAATGAGCCTTGAATCTTTAACAAAGACTTCTCCCTCTTCAGGGCGTTACTCATTGGGGTTAAACGGGTTCAAACGGCGGAGCGTGCATGCATGGCTCCGGCTGCCGTCCCGACGCCTCTGCCTCGGCTCTTGCGCCCTCCTTTACCTCTACGCTGCCGGAGACCATCTGCACCGCGCAGGAGGCCGACGGGTTTTTAAAACCCAGCCGCCCAGGGCACAGCCTTCTTGAGCAGGGCTTGAGACTCCTGACAGCCACCTCCTCCCTGTGCCCCTGCTCCCCCGTGGCTGCGTGTGCGTGGCAGGAGCTGCCCCGTGCGTCAGGAGAGCCCCGAGAAGGGCTGCAGCCCCGCACCGCGCCGTCGCTCCCTGCACGGCACCCCTGGCAGGGTTTTGCTTTCCCCGCACCACCGCAGAAGGTCTGCTGGCACAGGCAGGGCCGTGCCGGGGAGGCAGCCGCTCACCGCCTCTCCTGGCCGGTGGCAGTTGCACAAATGGCCCCCGGCGTGGCTGCTGAAGCTGGATTTTCCTAGTCTGGCTGCCAGCCTCGTGTCCTACTCCACCTGCCCCCTCACCCTCCGTGGGCAGTGGTGCCCACCCCACCGGCGCCGTGGGCCTGCATGGCAGGCGTTGGCCAGTGCTGGTGCCAGGCAGGCACGGAGACAGCCTCTGCCGGAAGGCTGGTCCTGGCGCGAGGTGGTGCTGCCTGCCGGGACGCCGGGAGGAGAGCGCTCCCCTAAAGGCACGGGGTCGGGAGCCAGGAGCGGGGGACACTGGGTGAACCGGGCTGGCCAGGACGTTACGGCTCCCGCTCGGTGGTAGAGAGCTGGTGCCTTTGGCAAGCTGGGACAGCTGTCCCGCTCCCCGAGCTGTTGGTCCCCGCGATCCTCCGGGCTGCTTGAGGGGCACCTACGTGCCGCGGCGTTGGCCTCGGCTTCCCCCATCCCTGTCCTGGTGCAGCTCCCCGGGACACCAGGCCTGCGGCTGGGTGCGCAGAGCCAGCGCGGCCCTCGCCCAGGCGGACAGACTAGCCCAGGGAGCTGGCCCTGCTGCCAGCCGCCGGCATCGGTGGGCTGGGAGCCCCGGCTGTGACCAGCCCTGCGCCCAAATTGCTCTCGCCTCTCCGTTTGCTGCCTGGACTCTGCCGGAGGGGAGATGCAGACTCTTTCCAGACTTACTTTCCCTGTGCCTCTGATTTCCAGCTCCTAAAATCTGTTTCTCGCCCTCGGAGGGTTTCCCCTTCTCCCATCCCTTTGCCTTTTAGCGAACGCGTGCGAGATTCGGACGCAGCTGCTGGGGGCTTTGGGCAGCAGACCCAGACATGCTAAAGGGAGGCGCCGTATTTTTCACGCCCGCGTTTCAGGCTCACTGATGGGGTCTGGCATGCTCTCCAGCTCGTGTCGATGCAGCTCCCACCAGAGCTGCTTCATCTCTCCCAGCCATCCCATCACCCCCTCGGCTCGCACCGGCTCGATGGCAGCGGCGCCGTAGCCGGCGCCCCGGCGCTCCCTAACCCCGTCCTTGCGCGGCCGTGGCTGGGAACGCCCGGGGGTCCCCCGGCACAGCCGGCGCAGCCCCCTCCAGCCGAAAGCCCCGCGGGGACGGCGCGAGCGGCCACTTACCAGCTTCCTCTGGTTGCTGAGGCAGAAAGTGCAGATCTGTTTGGGCTGGGAGTTCTCGGTGTCGCGCGCGGGGGGGCTGCCGCCGCCGTGGTGGTAGAAGGCAGGGGTGGTGTGGCAGGGCTGCCCATCCCCGCACGCCTCCCCCACCAGCAGCACGTTCCCCAGGTGCGAGATGTAGCTGGAGGCCAGTCTCAAGGTCTCGATCTTGGAGAGCTTTCTGTCGGCCGGCTCGGTGGGGATGAGCGTGCGGAGGGCGGTGAAGGCGGTGTTGACGCTGTTGGTGCGGTCACGCTCCCGCGCGTTGGCCGTGTGACGCTGCCGGGGCTCCCTGTTGATCCGGTTGGGTTTCTTGCCGCTCCTGCGCTTGCTGGCCTTGATGCCGTAGCCGTCGGCATCCAGGTGGTAGGGCTTCTCATCGGAGCCGGAGCTCTCGCTGCCGTTCTCCTCATCCTCGGACAGCATGCTGATCTCGGGGTACAGGTACCGGCTGGGGGCCGAGCGCAGCATGGCAAAGGACATGTTGGGCGGCGAGGGGACACCGGGGAAGCCGCTTGGGGACCGCCGCGCTCAGCCGACCTCCTCCTGCTGCGGGCGGCCTCAGCTCCAGGCGCTCATGCTGCTCCCTCGGCTGGGGTCCGGGGAGCCCCGGCTCGCGTCGCCCTCCCCGGGCAGGCTCCGGCTGGGAGGTGGTGCAGCGGGGGGTCCCCTTCCCCAGCTCCCCGCCGGCTCTCTCCGCGCAGAAGGGGTTAAGGGCTGCTCACGAGCAGGGCTGCCTGTTTCCTCTCCCCACACATGTGCATCTTAAGACGCTGAGTGTGGCAGGAGCTGGGAGTTTTATAGCAGCAGCAGTGGTCAGCCAGGCCCCTCCTCCGGCTCCGGCAGGCAGCCCTGCTCCGGCTCTGGAAGTGGGAGCCACAGAGGCTCACGCCTACCTGAGCTCACCCTCCATCCCCGCAGGGGACTTAACCCTTCAGGGCTCGGCTGGGGGTCCTGCCCGCGGCCGGGGGGCTGCAGCCAGCGTGGCGAGGAGAGGAGCGCTTGCTGCGGTTCACCTGCCAGCTGCGGGCCTCGGCTGCGGCTGCCGGCCCGGCACGCGGTGGGCACACAGGGACTCGTGCGGCATCCTCGCCCATCGCCTGCGTGGGCCTGGGTGGGCACTGGGGTCTGTGGGGGCTGCCAGAGGTCCCTGGAGGACCCTACAAGCTGGGGCGGGAGGGAGGCTCCCCCAGCCCCATGCCTGCAGGGTTCATGGGCAGCTTGTGCCTGGGACAGGCTTGGGGTTCATGGGCAGCTTGTGCCTGGGACAGGGTTGGGAACAGGGCTGCGTCCCCCCCAGGCCGGGGCTGGGGAGACAGGCGCCTGCTCAGGATTAGTCCCTGCAAAGAGAACCCCTGAGAGCGCTCCCTCCCCTTCCCGCAGCATGACCAAATCCATCCTGCTGCTGCTGCTGCTGCTAATGGGGCAGAGAGGGAGGAATTAACCCTTGAGGAGCTGCCCGCCGGCACACCTCCGCCAAAGCTCCTGCCTGGTGCACGCTTGCTGCTTTTAATTTGCTTTAATTTCCTCCCCAGATATCAAGAACGACATTTGTGCCTCTGTCAGCCCGATAGCTGCGTGCGGGTGCGGAGCCCGCTCCTGTCCCCGTAACCTGTACCGTAACCGCGCCGCCTCTGCTGAGCCTGCAGGAACCAGCACCTGCTGGCACGGCCGACTTTGCAACCAGCCCCAAACTACCCCCTGCTCCCCTTCCCGTGCCGGCTCATCGTGCCCGCGCCGGCAGCTGGAGCAGACTCCTGGGGACAGAGGGCCTGGGGGGTCGAGCAGGGGTCCCCACGGGCCCCCAGCCGCTGCTGCTTGAGCCGGGCAGTCCTGGCTGGCTGTGCCCAGACCCAGGGCGAAAGGAAACCAAGGCCTTTCTGTGCTCCACGGGGGAGCTTAGAGGCTGGTGGGGAGAGCCCTGCGACCCAGCCGGAGAGCCCTGCGACCCAGCCCCGGCTGTGCGTGCAAGGCTCTTGGCTCGGTGGCAGCCCCAGGCAGGCTCAGTGCATCCCCAGGGCTTGATCGTGAGCCTGGGGCCACGGAGGTGCTGCAAGGCTGCTCCGGAGCTTGCTGATCCCTTGCTGCAGAGGCAGAGGGCAGGCAGGGAGGTTCTGCCCGGTGAAGGCCATCAGCTTTCTCCTTCGGGGCCAGGCACCTGGGAATCCATCCCCAGCCACAGAGCTGTCCCTACGGTGTGGGGCTGGGACCCTGCACCCAGGATGGGGCTGGGGAACCTGTGGACCTCTGAGCACCAGAGCCTGAGCTGGCAGGGAGTTGCCTCAGCTCCGGGCTGCCTTGCCCCAGCCCCGTAACCTTGTAAAATATGAGTTGTGACAGTGGGAGCATGCTCCCTTCGGCTGCACGCGCTGCCTTTGCACAAGGAGAGAGCGTCGGTGCCCGGAGAAAGCCGGCTCTTCCCCCAAGCCCAGGCGCATCTCCCAGCCCGGCAGAGCTCCTGCCCCTTGGCCCTGCTCGGGGGACCCTCACGGCAGCGTCATCCCCTCGCAGGGCGACTGCGAACCCGCAGCCTGGGGGGCTGCAGCGGGGCCGGCCATGCTGAGCCCCACAGCCTGCTCTCCCCTTGCCAGCGGCTGCTTTTGGCGAGGGGGGGACTGGCAGTCCCCAGCCCCAGCCCTGCCTGCGCACAGCCCCGGGGGCAGCCAGGCGAGACCCCGCTGGTGCAGCCGCAGCACTCGAGTGCACTTGGTGTGGCGTGTTGATAAGCGGCGTTTTAACTTGGCCAGAATTGGGAATTGCCATTTGCTGTGAAGTCTCGGGTTTCCCCTCCCTTCGGCGGTGAGCAGCGCATCCCCCCGCGCGCGGTCCCCAGCAGGAGCTCCGCACGGAGCGTGGTCGCTCCGAGCCAGTGTTTTTCACCTTTGCAGTGTGCTACCACAGTTAATCAGCAGTCTCAGCAGCTTCTGAAATCCAAGCCACTGTCATCTCCTTCCACAGCGCTGGGCACTCACCATGTGTGCTTTGGAAACCCAGGCTCCTGTAGGCATCTGCTTTCGTTTAGCTCTGCTAATGATCTTGCTTTTCTCTAGCACCTTCTATCCAAGTGCAATCCCTGGGCTCTTTCCCTGCGCTGTCCTTCCTGGTGAGACGCACGTCCCTCTCCCTGCGGCCCAGCTCCTCCGGCTCCGGACCGGGATGGAGAGCGGTCCTGCGTGCAGGTGACACTCAGCCCTGGGCGGGCCAGAGCACCAGACCTGGCACGGTCTCGGAAAGCCCTGGTCTTCAATAAGCGGAGGCATTTGGCACTGGAGATCGCAGCGTCCCGACCCCTGGCTCTGTGGCTCTCCTGGCTTCCCGGAGAGCTTCCATGATGTCCCCATCTGGGCATCGCCTTCCCAGCCTTGGCAGGGCAGCAGAGCCTGGTGCAGGCACCTTCTCCTGGGGAGGCTGCGGCTGCAGAGCCGTGGCCGAGGAGTCTGAAATTCCCCGCTGCGATCCATCCCCTGCCACGGCTTTATTACCTGGAAGCTTGGCCTGGCTGCCTGCAATGACGCCACTGCTCCGCTGCAGAGGAGGTGCTGCCTGCAGCGGCTGCCTGCCTCGCCCTGCTGCCCGGACCGGGGTGCTGGGCCGCGGTGCACTGGGGCTGTCATGGACCCTTTTACATCTGCCTCTCCCCGTCTTCGGGACCTGCCCTCCCCAGCTAACAGCCCTGCAGAGCGTGGGGTGCTTGGGGTGGCTTTCCTGCAGCCACCTTGACCCCGGGCTCTGCGGAGCTTCCGTCCCCGCAGAGGGTGCCCGGTGCTCGTGCCGGACCCCTGGAGGACCCCCTCCTATGGGAAATCCCGCTGGGGGTGCAGAGCCTGGCAACTGTGGTCGTCTCGGGGGGGTACATGAGACATCCTCCTGCCGTGGTCCTGGGATCCCCAGCGCCCCGCCAGCACCCGGGCACGCTGCCGTGGTCTCCAGGGTTGGGGGTGGGAGGGCTGAGCTTGCCCCGTCCCCTTTCTCCTCCACGTGGACCGGATATTTTCAAGAGAAGAATCTTTCCTACGAGGCTCTCCAGCTGCCAGGAATGTGCGTCTAGGAATGCCCAGGGCCCATCCAAGAACAACTTCCAGACGTGAGGCTGAGTGACGGCAGTCCCTCGCTTCGGGGCTCCAGACTCCCCCGCGCTCGCTCGGAGGACGCGGCTCGCCGGAGGCGATGTGTTAACGACACGGGAGGCAGCCGTGCCGCCGAGTGGGTGGGTGGGAGGCGAGCGGAGGGGAGGGATGGGGTTGTCGCTACTGGGCTGCTTCAGCACCGTTAAGAAACTCTGTCTGGGAGGAATTTGCTCCTTCCTCCGCACTGCGGGGCTGTGGGGGGACGCGGATCCCGCTGCTGGGGATTAGCCCCGTGGCGGAGCCACAGCCCGGCCGTGGTGGCCCCAGGCATGTGCGTCCCTATGGGATTTTGCCAGGGCTGAGACCCTGGTCCTGACCTACCCGACAGCACCGTCAGTGCTCTGGGGTTTGCTCCCTGCCCCAGAACAGCCAGAGCTAGGGACACCTGGTTGGGGCCTCCCAGTGTCCTCCCCAGCGGTCACTGGGGTGTCTGTGCTGGGCACATAAGCACTGGGGACGGGACAAGCACATGGGGCATCCTGCCGGCACTGAGCCCATCCTTGCCGGGCCATGCCGGCAGGTGCTGCCCGGCCGGTGCCGCATGGGGCATCTCCCACTTCGAGGTCCAGGATGGGGCAGGAGCTCCCGAGCGTCCTCGCAGCGTGCAGGCGGGGTGTGCTCCTGCGTGGCCAGCACGGGACCCCGGGGCTCGCGTTTGAGGGGAAAATGTTCCAGGCCTGCTGGGATCCTGTCTGTGCTCCTGGCAAGAGCTTCGCCCAGGGATTCCTGCGTCAAGTCCGCAGCTCCTGGCGGAGCTGAGCTGGCCTTCGGGAAGAGACGCCCAGTCTGGGCTTCCAGGCTCCAGGCAAGGCAGCCCTCCCTGCGCAGCAGCCCAGGGTGTTAAAAATACTTGCTTGTCTCTACGCTGACTGCGTCTCTACAGCTGAAGGCCATCGCTGCCCAGCCTGCCTGCCCCCCCGGAGGCGAAGCGGAGCGGCTCCAGCGCCGCTGCCTGCAGGCCGGGTGGGCAGCACTGCTGCGTCCCCTCCCCTGCTTCTCCCCAGAGGCTCGGTGCCACGTGTGGCACTGCCCAGCTCCTGCTCCCAGGGCCTTGCGTCCCCAGCCTCGCCGCTGCCGGCAGGGACCCCTGCAACCGAGCGAGCCGTGCAGTGGTGTGAGCACATGAGCACGCTGCTCCAGGAGCACGTACCGCTAGAAACACAGCAGGGTGCAGCTGGACAGACAGCCGTACGCCTCTGCCTGGCAAGCGTGCCTCGTGCTGCCCGGGAGCGTCAGTGTCACGCTCGGTGCTGAGAACAGGAGCCAGCCCCAAGTGTCGGTTGTCACTGACCCCATCGCCAGTCCCGCGTCCTGCGCAGGTCCCAGGGGCTGCTGCGAGTGGGCAGCAGGGTGGAGTGGTCCCCGTGCCTGTGGGGCCTCCTGCCTCTGCCTGGCAGCCCCTCGGGGAGCCGGCGGCGGCTGCCCCGTTGCTCTTTGCGGCAATCTCCTTCCCAGGTGAGGCAGCAGCTCCAGCCCCGGCAGACACAGCGGCTGCAAGCTCCTGCCTGGCCCAGAGCTGGCACCACCGCACGGGTGTCGTGGCTGCCTGCGGCCAGGAGAGCGATGGGCGTTGGGCATCTCACTGGCATCTCCTGGGGCCATGCTGGGGCATCCCAGGGGCAGGTGGCTGCAGGGCAGCCTGCGCCGGGCTCCCGGAGGCCTCTTGGATAACGGCTTTCCCGCTGCCAGCCACAGGATGGGGCTTCCAGAGCCGACATCCCGGTGTCTGTCTGTCTGTCTGCCTGCACGAGCCTCAGCTGGGCAGCTGCAGAGGGCAGTGACCCAGGGGAGCTCAGCCCGCAGATGCAGGGGCTCTGCTGGCTCAGTCCAGTGGTCCAGTAAGTCGCCGGGGTCTCGGCCGTGCCCCAGCAGCACTCAGCCTCCAGCCAAGCGCAGCACCGGCTTCCCAGGACTGGGTCAGCCCTTGCTGATGCTGAGCGGAAAATTCCTGCCCGGATCCCCGCGGGGGTTGCGCACATCCTGCGCTGACTCTGCTCGGAGAGCGACGGATGGGTCCGGGCTGGCCCCAGGGGCTCCTGCCGGCTCTGCCTTCCCGGGGCTCCAGGCGTCGGTCGGTGGGAGGCTCCGTGTTGTCTGCAAGTGTTTATGGGGACCAGATGGTGCTGCAGGGCGAGGGTGACCCCTGACTGCGGGGTGTACGGGGCACAGGTCGCCTTCACACCTTCGTCCCTCTGTGGCTGTAATTGGGGAGGGGGTCTCTGCCTTCTGCAGCGCGAGGGCAGCTGGGAGAAGGAGGGCCCTCGCTCCCCGCTCCTGCCCGACCCCGCCAGCCCCGAGGAGCAGGATGGGGCCGGCGCGGGCGAGGAGCAGGGGCTGGCACTGGGGAGCAGGCAGGACCACCTACCTGCCCAGCGTCTGCCTGACCCCTGCCCGTCGGGTCGCATCCTGCCCCCGTGTAGCTGCAGGGGCTCCGTGCCCAAGGCACGCCGTGGCTTTGCTGTCGACGGTGCTGAGTCTGGAGGCCTGCGTTGCCCACAGAAGCGCCCAGTCGCCACCGGGACTGCCTCGGTGCTTTGGTGATGTGCCGTGGCTGCGAGCGCTGCTGCCGGTCTGTGGGTTGAGCGAGAGCAATTTTGCTACCGGGTTTGATCTCCCACCTTTGCCGAACATCCCCTCACTCCTGTCCAGGGGGGTGCAGAGCGAAACCTCCCCGTCTGCCCCCTCTCCACCTGTGGACTTGGCATCAGGCCCCAGCTGGAGCCGTCCCCAGGGCCCAGATGAGCTCTTTGGGGCCTCTTCGTCTTTGCCGCTCCTCTCCGAGCCCTGCGCTGGGGCAGCAGGTCCCGACGGGGAGCCAGTGGGAGTCCGGAGCCCCCTCAGGGGCTGGTTCCTGCCCCCAGCCACCGGCAAAGGGAAGCAGAGCAGCTCCCGTGTTTCCATCGGTCCAAGGACGGCAGCAGGTCAGGGACAGCTCATCTCCGCAGCGCATCCCCATGCGAGCTGCTCATGGGGATGGGGGCAGCCGTCCCCCACGCCCCCCGCCGGTGTCGGGGACAGGAGATGTGGAGCCCAGCAGCATCTCTGAAACGTGCCCGCGGTGCCGGCTCGCCCGCTCCACCAGCACACCGTGATGCCAGGGGCTGCTCCTGCTCCAGAGCTGCGGGACCCGTGGCCACGTGCAGACTGCGGTGGCCATGGGGCCAAGGGGAGGGACGAAGCCACCGGTGCGCTGGGGGCAGCTGCCTGCTCCCAGTGCAGGCAGCCAAGAAAGGCAGCGGCTGGCCGGGTGCGCGTGTGCCTGCGCGTGCGTGCGTGTGCAGGGGGAGCAGGCCTGGCAGCTGGCGATCGGAAAATGTGAGGCACGCTCCTGTCTGCGGGACGGACGCAGGAATGTGCTCAGCCGCGGCTCTGCTGACCGCCCGCAGCCCCCTGCCCGCGCGCTCCAGCAGGCAGCTGAAGCCTGGCTGCAGCCAACGCCGTGCTCCGGCGTTCCCGCTCATCAAGCCATGAAAAGGTCTTTAAACTCTTCCTGCTGCGGTAAATGAGCCCAGGCGCTGCTTACCTTGACGCTTGCGTCCTCTGCCCCGAGCGCGGAGGAAGGGGCTGCACGTCCCCTAACGAAGCGCAGCTCAGGGCTGCCAACGGTCGTGCAGGGCGCTGGGGTTGGAGGCGTGCTCGCAGCCAGGCCTCCTCACCCCCTTGCAGCTTTGGGGTTCAGTCAGTGCCCTCCCAGCCTCCCCGGTCCCGGTGCACCCTTCTGCAGCCTCGTGCCGCCCCGGCTGCCTGCAGCACGTGGGTGCCGGGGCAGTGCAGCGCGGCAGCGGGCATCAGCAGCTCAGGGTTTGCTTTGCTCTGGCTGGGAGGGCTTGGGGCACCTTCACCGCGAGCCGCAGGCAAAGCACCTGCCTGGGCACCATTGCTGCTTTGCAGTGCCTGCAGATGGGCAAGGGGAGGCAGCGGGGTTCAGCCCCTCTGTGTCAGCCCATATCTGGGTGCCCCCCCCCCCCCCCCCCCTTTTTACCCTCCCCAGCACCCCGGGGTGCATCTGCTTGAACCGGTGTCCCCTGCCCTCCCCTCACACCTCTTCCCTCCGCTCTCCTCCAGGACATTCGCAACACAGTGGGCAACATCCCCATGGAGTGGTACCAGGACTTCCCGCACATCGGCTACAACCTGGAGGGCAAGAAGATCTACAAGCCCATCCGGAACAAGGACGAGCTAGACATGTTCCTGGAGAAGATGGAGAACCCCGACTACTGGTGAGCACGTCAGGGAGGGCCCCGTCGGTGCACGGTGTGACGTGCTCCCCACCTGGAGCGTGTGTGTCCACACACGTGCACCGGGGCGTGAAACACCCCGACTCCCCGGAGCCCAGGGCTGTAGAGTACAGACTGGAGACCTCGAGGTCTCCTGGTGTGACTCCTGGCGTGTGGCTCTGGGAGCCCGGGGCTTCAAGGTAGTGGGGCTTGTACCACCGTCGGGGACGGACGCTGCAGTCCAGCCCTAACCCTGTCCCATCTGGTTCCCTGCAGGCGAACGGTCCAGGACAAGATGACGGGTGCAGACATAAAGCTGACAGACGAGCAGGTGGACCTGGTGCATCGGCTCCAGAGAGGGCAGTTTGGGGATGTCCACTTCAATCCCTACGAGGTAGGGTCGGGGTGCACCCTCTGCGCTTGCTCCGGGTGCTGGGTTGCCGCAGGACGGGCAGGGGCAGCAGAGCTGCCACTGCCACACGGGTCTGTGTCTCCCCAGCCAGCCGTTGACTTCTTCACCCATGAGGTCATGATCCACCCAGTGACGAATCGCCCAGCGGACAAGCGGAGCTTCATCCCCTCCCTCATCGAGAAGGAGAAGGTGAGAGGTCTGACGGCTCTTTGGGTGAGCTGGGAGCACAAAGCCAAACTCTGCTTGTGGCTGGAGCCCCCAGGCAGCCAGCAGCGCTGAAAGCTGGTGACTGTGGCTGTTCTTCTGTCCGGCAATCCCTGCCGTGGCCTACCCACCCCCACGACTGTTCCTGCTGCAGCAGCTTGTGTCCATGTGTAAACCCGTGCCAAGTCCTCCGGTGCTGTGCAGCCCCCCCAGGCTCCCAGGGCTGCAGAGCTGCACTCGGCGGCTTTCATTTCCATCCTCACATCCCACACCTCCTCCTCCCCAAGCCTGCAGAGTCCTGTGGCTCCTGGGGGTGACCTCTCCTTGCCCCACAGGTCTCCAAGCTAGTCCACGCCATCAAGATGGGCTGGATCAAGCCCCGTAAGCCCAAGGACGACACACCTACATACTACGACCTCTGGGCCCACGAGGATCCCAACTCCATCCTGGGCCGCCACAAGATGCACGTCCCAGCCCCCAAGATGAAGCTGCCCGGGCACGAGGAGTCCTACAACCCCCCACCCGAGTACCTGCTCAGCGAGGAGGAGGTAAGGGGGGGCCATGAGCCGGCAGGAGCCACAGGGCAAAGCACTGGGCGCACAGGGAGCTCAGTAGGTGCCGGGACCGAGGGAGGCTGTGCCGGGGAGGGCAGCGGGGGAAGTCGCACCCTAGAAACCACGTTTTGTCGAGATGAGTCGAGACCTTGCAAGGAAAATGAAAGCAAAGGTTCCTCAGCCCCCTGAATAAAACCAGAAGTGGGGCCACCCCCCAGGGAGCGGGGTGTCCCTGCGACAGAAAGGTACAGCCTCCAAGCGAAGCTGCAGTGGGGCGTCCTCCGGTGGGGTTCGTCCTGGCACGCTGCGTCCTGAAGCACGTTCAGCCCAGGGGCTGGGGGGCAAAAACAGGCAGCAAAACCCTGGCAGGCTGAGGAGGGCTCGGCTGGAGCAGACAGGGAGCGTTGGGGCAGAGCGGGTAAGCGCGGTGTCTCACGGGGCAGTGTGGTACGGGCCGGCGAGAAACCAGCGCGAGGATGATTCTTGCTGGGCTCGGGGGGATGTGTCGGGGCTGGGGGAGCGGCA
Organism: Platalea leucorodia; assembly: GCF_965183815.1. NCBI lineage: Eukaryota > Metazoa > Chordata > Aves > Pelecaniformes > Threskiornithidae > Platalea > Platalea leucorodia. The sequence continues at coordinate 680,563 of NC_138823.1, read as the reverse complement.
CCTCACCATCCAGGGGTGCTGACCCCGGTCCCCTCCGCCCCGCAGAAGCTGGCCTGGGAGCAGCAGGAGCCGGCCGAGCGGAAGCTGAACTTCGTGCCCCAGCAGTACCGGTGCCTGCGGGCAGTGCCTGCCTACTCCCGCTTCATCCACGAGCGCTTCGAGCGCTGCCTGGACCTCTACCTCTGCCCGCGCCAGAGGAAGATGCGGGTGAGGGCTTCCCGTACTCCCCCACCCCCCCAGGTGTCCTGGGGACGTTTCAGACTGGCCTCTGCTCGAGCCTGCGTATGCCCCGATGCCACCCAGGTGGTCAGGGGCCTGCGATGCTCTGGGGCACAAACTGCTGCTCCTAAAGGCCTCTTGCCCCTCACCTACCCGCAGTGCCAGTCCCAGCTGGCTGCAGAGCTCCTGAGCTGGGACAGGGCCGTGCCCATGCTTGCAAAAGTGCTGTCCTGTGACCCCCCTCTGGCTCAGAGCCCCGAGCCTGAGCTTTCCGACCCCTGGAGCTGCGGGGCTGTACGGCCTGTGCACGCCGGGCACCAGCACCGGCGCCGGGGGAGTGCCAGGGGGCCGAGGTGCAGCCTGGGTCTGTCTCACCGCCTGCCTCTCGCAGGTCAACGTGGACCCGGAGGACCTGATCCCCAAGCTGCCAAAGCCACGGGACCTGCAGCCCTTCCCGACCACCCAGGCCCTGGTAAGTGGATGCGCGGAGCCGGGGGCGCTGCTGTGCATGCCCGTGGCAGTGGGCTGTGGCCAAGGCAGTCCTGGTGAGACCAGGCATGCCCACGCACCCGTAACGGCTGTTCTGGGCACAGCTGCTGCCTGCTGTCCTGGAGGGAGAGAACCTGCCCTGCAGCCCCTGCTGGGCAGAGCCAGGTGGCAGCGGGGTCCTGTCCGCAGCGGGTGAGGCAGGAGTGGGACCAGTGCCGTTGAGGATGGGCAGAGCAGGGGACCTGCCCCAGGAAAAGAGCAGGGGCCCCAGGTCTGCTCATGCAGGGTGGCTGGCGGCACGCAGACCTCTGCTTTCCTCTAGACACAAATGACCCCAGGCCCCCTCTCCCCGCTTGAGGAACCCGGGGCCAGGCAGGGAGGTCCCCACAGAGGAGCCGCTGGGCTGCGTGGGGCCCTCACCCGCCTCCCGTCTCCCCCCCAGGTCTACCGCGGGCACACCAGCCTGGTGCGTTGCCTCAGCATCTCTCCCAGCGGGCAGTGGCTGGTGTCAGGTAAGGATTCCCCCCCAGACCGGGGCATTCCGGACACGCTGGGCACTGCTGGCCTGGCCCCAGTGCCGGAGCTGGTCCCAGTGTCACCCCGTGCCAGTGCGGGGCTCGGGGCAGCCAGGCTGCCGTCCTGTGCGTGTTTGAGAGCTGGGGTTCCTGTGAGCGGTCGGGCGCCTGCCAGCCCCCTCCGCCGGTGCACAGCTGTGGGGGAAGCCTGGCAGGAGGCTGGGAGCATCCCTGGGAGTCCTGCGGCTGCCCAAGACGGCAGCGTGTGTCCCCCAGCCTGCGGGAAGGCGCGTTGCCTCCAGAAAGCTCCGTGGGTTTTTCCAGTCGCTCTCGGGACCCCACCCAGGAGCCTGCGTCCCTCCTGCTCAGCAGTGGAGAAAGTGAGGCTGGAGGAGTGAACGCGGAGCCCTGCGCGGCCGGCCGGAGGCTGGAGATTGAGAGCAGATGGCAGTTTAACAGCCCACAAAGGCACATGTGCTTTTTATAGCGCTGGAGTTTCCAGGCTGCCAGCTCCCGGTGGCCGCGGTGTCGGTTGGTTGCACAACGTGGAATTCCTGGCCCTGGGCTGGGAAAGTGGCTGAGATCAGGCGTTAAAAATAACCCGACCTGCGGGGACACGCGCACGCCGCCGGCTACCTGCTCCCGCCACGCCTGCCCGTGGAAAAGCCTGCCCGGGGAGCTGCCTGCCTGGGGAGCTGCCTGCCTGCATCTCACAGCTAGACGGGGCCGCACCATGCCGTGCCGAGCTGAGCCAGGCATCCTGCCAGCACGGCAGCTGCGCCGGGAGCCGCGCGCATCAGGAGGGGGACCACGGGCAGAGACGCGGAGCTGGAGGGGGCTCCTGCCCCCTGTTCTCTCGGCAGCAGCCCCCGGTCACGTCTCGCCTTCGTGGTGCTGGAGCTGCTGTCATGCGGAGAAGCTGCTGGGGAATCGCGGGCGCTGGGGCGTTGCTTTGTCCCTCTTGCTGCTCCCAGTGCTCCTCCCCAAAGGCTGCGGGCAGGGGCAGTGCTGCGGGGCTCGGAGCTGCTCTTCCCTCTGGCTTGGTGACGTGCCCCGGAGCCCCGTGCTGCTGAGCCGAGCCGTGGCAGCCCCCAGCGCAGCGTCCCTGGGGGGAGCCATGCCTGGCCCTGGCCCTGGCCCTGGCCCTGGCCCTGGCCCACCCTATCCTGTCCCGCAGGCTCCGATGACGGCACGGTGCGGTTCTGGGAGGTCTGTACGGCTCGCTGCATGAAGACAGTGCCCGTGGGCGGCGTGGTGAAGAGCGTCGCCTGGAACCCCAACCCCACCATCTGCCTGGTGGCCATCTGCGTGTGAGTGTCCCAGCGTGGCCTTCATCATCCTCCAGCCAGGAGCTCCCTGAGCTGGAGCAGTTGCTGGATTTCCTCTCCCAAAGCCTGTCCAGCCTCCGAGGAACACCTGTAAACGTGTGGCAACCCCAGCAGCGAGAATGGCCACACTGTGGTGTGCAAAGCCACCTCTGCTCGCTGTGACCCTGCCTCCCGCTTTGTTTGGTGGCCCTCATTCTCCTGTGGAGACACCAGTCAGTCCCCACCATCCTCCCCAGGGCATTCGGGCTATGACAGAGCTGCCCCAAGCTCTCCCTCTTCTCTCTTTGCTGGCCTACAGAAGGGCCTGGCTGCTCGCAGAGTCCCACACATCCCTCCCCGTGGCCCTGGCCCTGTGCTGGGGCTATCTCCTGGCAGCGTGGGGCTTGCAGAGGGGTTTCCTCTCCTTGGCGGTGCCCTGACCCATACGCTCGTCCCACACCGCAGGGAGCAGTCGGTGCTGCTGGTGAACCCCTGCCTCGGGGACAAGCTGCTCTACGGGGCCACCGACCAGCTGCTCGAGTCCTACGTGGCGCCGGAGGAGGAGCGGGTCCAGCCCGTGCAGTGGGTGACAGCCACCATGGAGGAGCACAGCAAAGGCGTCCGGCTGGTGGTCCAGCACAGCAAGGTGGGGACGGGGAGGCCCCGTGGGAGCCAGGCTGGCCGGGGGGCTGCTCCCTGGGGAGGCGTGGGGCAGTCCCACCGATGGGTCTGACCCGTGGCTGCCCCGCTCTCCGCAGGCCGTGAAGCAGGTGACCTGGCACGGCAAAGGCGACTACTTCGCCAGCGTCGTCTCTGACAACAGCAACATGCAAGTGCTGATTCACCAGACCAGCAAGCGCTGGAGCCAGAACCCCTTCCGCAAGAGCAAGGGGCTGGTGCAGTGCGTGCTCTTCCACCCCATCCGGCCCTACTTCTTCGTGGCCACCCAGCGCTACGTCCGCGTCTACAACCTCCTCAAGCAGGAGCTCACCAAGAAGCTGATGACGAACTGCAAGTGGGTGTCCAGCATGGCCATCCACCCTGGAGGTACGTGGCCTGCGTGCTCCCCAAGGAGCTGCCGGGTCTTGTAAGCCGGTAGGGAGTGTCCTGCTCAGCCAGGCTGCCTGGGGTGCAGGCTGGGCTCTGGTTGCTGGCAGGACACCGTGGGGTTTGCTGGCAGCCCCAGTAATGCCCTGTTCCCTCTCACAGGTGACAACATCATCTGCGGCAGCTACGACAGCAAGCTGGCCTGGTTTGACCTGGACCTCTCCACCAGACCCTACCAACTGCTGCGGTGAGCCCCGGGCCAGGGCCAGCCTCTGCTCCCCATTAACCTGCCTGCAGCCCCCTGAAACCCCACAGCTTCCCGGGGCCGTTCCCTCTCCTGGGGCCTGGCAGCAGGATGGAGCCCGTCGGGGCTGTGCCAGGAGCAGCCAGCCCTGCCCAGCGTGTTGGTGTCTCACGGCTCTCCTGTGCCGGGGTGGGGGACCGTGCCCACAGCTCTCCCAGGGCTCAGGGCAGGGCAAAGCCTCTACGGCTGTAGGTGCTGGGCTGGTTTGAGCTGCCCACAGCAGGTCCCAGTCTGTCCCAGTTGCCCTCTCCCCTCCTATACATTCGCAGCAGAGCTTGGGGTCCCTAAAGCCTGGCTGCGCGCAGACCCAGGCGCCCCGGCCAAGGGGTGGAGCGGCCACCCCTTGCCCTGACATTGCCTCGCACCCGCCGTCTTTGCAGGCACCACAAGAAAGCACTGCGGAGCGTGGCCTTCCACAAGCACTACCCGCTCTTCGCCTCGGGCTCGGACGATGGGACCGTCATCGTTTGCCATGGCATGGTCTACAAGTACGTGGTGGGGGAAGCCACGGGGGTTTGGGGTCAGCTCCCCTCTCCTCTGGCAAGCTGCGGCACGGCAGAGGCGGAGAGGAGCTGCTGGGCAGGGAGGGTGCGGTGCTGCCTGCGCCTTGAGGCGGCAGCGCTTGTGGGGTGGCTCTGGGGATGCCCCAGGGAGGTCGGAGGGAGGGAGCCAAAGCCCTGTGTTGACGTGTCTCCTCCACCACAGCGACCTGCTGCAGAACCCACTGCTGGTGCCTGTGAAGGTGCTGAAGGGCCACGTGCTGACGTTGGACCTGGGCGTCCTCGACGTGCTCTTCCACCCCACCCAGCCCTGGGTCTTCTCCTCCGGTGCCGATGGCACCGTCCGGCTCTACACGTAGCTGCTGCCCAGGGCCAGCGCACCCCCAACCCAACACCGGTACCCTGCGGGCAAGGGGCAGCGCTGGGACCACCGTGCTCTGCCAGGAACGTCGCACCCACTCCTGCACACCAACTCCTGAGGCCTTTCTCATTAAACTCTTTTGGATACAATCCTGCGCTGTTTTGTCCTGTGTTGCTGGCTCAGCCCGAGCTGGACCGAGGCCGTGGGGACGCACGGATCCCCCTGCCAAAAACCCGCTCGGTGCTGCTGCCTCCCCCAGCCCAGCACGGTGCCCTCCAGCCGGCACGGCTGCCCTTCCCCGCAGCTCTTGCGGTGTTTGCTATCGCTGCCGGGCCCTGGAGCTCACCACGGCCTGGCCAGGAGAGCTGCTCCCGCACAGCGGTATTGAGCAGGCAGGACCTGTCCTGTCCCAGCCCCGGCTGACCCCCGTCCCTGTGGGAAGCCACCCCGCCATGGTGGCCGCATGCTGGAGCGCTGGAGCTGGGCTGGCATCGCCGTTCCCCCCTCCCTGGGTACCGCAGCTGGAGGGAAGGGCGGTGGGGCAGCGGAAGGGTGGGCAGAAGACGGGATGAAGTTGATCTCAGCCCTCCCCAGGGTCTCCACTTGCCCCCGCCAGCTCCAGCACACTCACACCCCCCACCACCATGGGGGGCATCACCTGATGCCTGCCCTGGTGCCCCCGGCAGTGGGCACGTCCCGCAGCGCCTGGCCCAGCCCCGTCCTCACGGTGGCTCCTGGGCTGCAGCAGGTCCTGGCCCCCTACCCGGGCTGGGGACATGCACCAGGGCTGGCACGGGACCTGCTGCCAGAGCGGGGCTGGCATGGGACGTGCACCCACCAACGGGAACCCCGGCACCCCCTGCCCCACAGCTGGTCCCACGCGCACCTGGTGCAAGGACACGGCGAGCAGCCAGCCCCAGCCGTGCCCAAAAGGCATTAGGTCCCCGTCCCCAGCACCCCTCTAACCCCGGCATCCCCCTCCATAGTCCCCGGGGTCACCCCAGGCGGGGGGCAGAGCCCTGGCTGCCCCCTGCCCCTGGTCCCAGCGGAGGATCCCCACGTGCTGCCCTCGGCACCCTGCGGCCCGGCAGCCACCGTGAGCTCATCCCGCGCATGAGCTCAGCACTGGCCACAGGCCAGGATGGCCACGGGAACTGGCCCTCCCCGCCGCGGGCCTGGGGGGGATCCAGCCGGGACCCTCTCCGGTCCAGGCACCCACGTGGCTTGGGGCTGCCGGAGCCAGCGTGGCCCCCCCGGCACGCAGCACCCTGCAAGACCCTGCTACGGGGTCCCACAGTGCCTGCACTTCTCCCAGAGCGGGGCCGCGGGCCAGGGCTGGCACCAAACCCGATGCAAAGAGCCCACCGAGGGCTTCCACTTAACGAGGGGAAGGAGGCTGGGGGGTCCCCCCGGTTGGCCCCCCAATTGCCCCCTGGGGCTGGCAGGAGGGGTGGGAGGGCCTGGCACAGCCCCAGCCCGGGCGCAGCCCAGCTCCCTGCCCAGTCACCCCAGGAATCCCCCCACCAGCCGGAGCTGAACAGCTGGGAGGTGGGGAGAGCTTTCAGAGCCGTTCCGGCCCGGGGAGCCGGCAGGGCTGAAGGGCTCTCCCACCGCAACGGAAAGGCCCCGGCAGCCACCCAGCCCCACGCAGAGGCAGCAGCCGAGGGAGCACCAGAGCCCACGGGCACCACTGTGCCCTGCCAGGGCCAAGAGCTCCCAGGACACCTCCTGCCACCAAGCCCTAAGCGGCCTCTCCTCCCTCCCTGCAGCACTGGGCATGAACCACCCCTGCCTCCCTCACAGCAGCTCTTGTTCACTCTGAGCCCTACTGATGCTGGGACTACCACTGACACTGCAGGCCCTGCTGGGTGCAGGTGTCACCGCTGAGCGCTGAGGAGGAGCACTGCGAGGAGGATGGTGCCAGGTCACGCTACAGGACCGCTGCCACCCCACACCTCCCTTGGCTGCTTCTGGTTGCGGAGAAAGTGCCCACAGAGGCACCTGCCCACCCCCATATCCCATACAGCCCCGCAAAGGAGCCCAGGGAGCAGAGCAGGGCCAGGAGCAGCAGGAACTGGAACAGGATCAGAACCCGAAGGAGAAAAAGAACCCAGAGATGAGCAGAGCAGGGAGCTCCAGTGCAGGGACAGAAACCCGTGACAAGGAGCAGGGGCAGCTGGGGCACCACCAGCGCCACGCGCGCGGGGCAGGACCAGCTCGGGGGGACCCCGGGAGCAGAGCCAGGGCCAGTGCTGGGCTTCCCCTTCGGCAAGAGGGGGAAGAGACCCAGCATCGTCCTCCAAAGGGGACCCCTGCTCAGCCGGCAGCCCCAAGCCCCCGCCACGACCCGGCTCACAGGGCTGTGGGGGGCCACCCCTCCCCTTCACCCCACCACAACGCTCGAGGAGCAAAGAGCTTTATTTAAAAATATGTTTATGTACACGTGTGTTGAGAGGACGGTGACATTCATCGAGTAGGGCCCCAGGGGGGACAGAACCCCACATTCAGCATCGGGGAGCAGCAGGGGGGACGAGGGGCTGGAGGCAGCCGGGGGGCTCGGGCTCCGTCCTGCTCCCGGCTGAGTGGGAGCCGTGCGGGGAGCCCAGGGACGCTGCCTGCCCGCGGCTCCAGGCCAGCTGCAGCCCCTTCCCCCACACGCTGCCGCCCACGTCCCCTGCCCAGGACCCTCATCCCATCAGTCAAGCAGGACCCCACGCAGCAGCCCGCAGAGAGGAGCCGTGTACCCACCGTGTCCTCCGGCCGCTGTAGTGCCATGGCCAGGCCAAGCCGGTCCTGGAGGGGGGCGGCAGAGGCGCTGGGCTGGGCGGGCTCCCACCAGCTGGCGAGAGCAGAGGAAGATGATGGGGCTGCCGCAGAGGCCGGTGAGCGGGGCCCCAGGCGGGTGCTCGATGGAGGAAGACGTGGCAGTGCCCGCGGGCGCCCCGGGCCATGGGGCTCGTGGCGAGGAGCCGACCCAACTATTGCTGTGGTGGAGGCGGGGTGCCCCGGGGCTCACAGGATCCTGACGAGGCGGCCCAGCGTCTCTGCCACCTTCACACGGACAGCGGGGACGGGGTCCTTCAGGAGCAGGTTCAGAGCTGGAAGGAGCAGAGCACAGACATGGCAGGGGCCACGGGGCCACGGCCACCCGCCCCTGGCCCCAGCCGCATCCTGGCTTTGCTCCGTCACACGAGGAAGGAGAAACTCCACTCCAGTCCCAGGGATGCTGGGCCCCTCTGCCAGCCCTGTCACACGCTCCAGGGGAGAACAGGGACCCCAAGTCCTCTTCAGCCCCCCAGGAGCCCCCAGCGCTGCAGCCCAGCGGACCACGGCAGCAGGACGGTGCTGCGGAGGCTGCTGGCCCTGCGCCCTGGGACTGGGAGGGCTCCAGGGCTGCAGCTGGTGGGGCTCCTCCTGCGCCACCCCGGGGAGGGGAAGGGCCCCGGTGTGGGGGTCCGGGGCCAGGGAGGGGAGCGGAGCCAGGAGCTGAGCCCCCGGGGGCCCGTGGGGCTGTGCAGACGCTCGCCAGGCCAAGCCTCCCCTATCAGCACGATTTCCTAATGCCTGGAACAGCTCCCGGTAGTAAGAAAACAATCCAGGTAGTTTTTCCTAGCAGTAAAAGTATAATAATATTTTTCCAGTAGCTTGTTTACCCGGCGCAGGAGAGCCCTCGCCTCCCTCCTGATCCCCCCTGCTCCCGCGGGGAGCCAGGCTCCCGATTTACGTGCCCGCTCGCGGCATCCTCGTGCCTGGCCGGGCCCAGCCGCGGGGGTGCCCCGGGGCGGGCTGTAACGCCGAAGCCCCCCCGGACCCCGCGCGGCCGAGCCACTCAACACGGGAAGCTCGCGCAACCCAATCCAGGCCTGCTCGCTCCAGCGATTACTCACACACGGGCAGATTATCTTTCACTTGTTTCAAACAGACAGGCCTCTTTCTTCTGGAAGGGCTCAGGGAGCCAACGGAAAGATAGTTTTTCCTTTTTTAGTGTTTTTTAAGCTCCCTTGGAACAATCCAAAAGTTTCCATGCATTACTATATACTATGAGGTCACTAGTGACAGGGAAAAAATCCCTGAAATCCAGGAAAATTACTTAACTCAGCTCCAAAATGCCACCAGCTTCAAGTCGACTTTTTATTAGCCCTTCATAACGAGCCTTAACTCTGCCTTTTAACGGTTAACACATTACAAACAAACGCTGCGAGTCCCCTCCTGCTCACGCTAAGCCACTGCAAATGCCCGCTGAGCCGCGGGCCAAGGACCAGAGCTTGCGGTGCAGCCCGGTGGGGCCGTGCTCGGATGCGGGCAGAGCCCCGCTCCCGGGCGAGCTGCAACCTCGGCCCTGGGACGCCCGCGGGGTGCAAACCAAATGCCATCCCGGCATCCCCACACCGACTGCTCGGCCCCTCGCAGCACCTTGGCTTTCCAGCCCAGGCCCCCCGTGTCTGCTGCCCGCAGGTGCTGGGCTCGCCCTGGCCACAGCTCTGGCTTCACGGGCTGACCGTGAGGTCGGGGACATTCCCCGTGTCCCCCAGCTCACCCAGGGACACAGCCAGGTGCTGCTGGGGGCAGCGCTGGATCTCGCTGCGCCGGCGCATCCGGGAGGGAGCGGGATCCCATTGCAGCCTCATCCCTCTGCGATGGCCTAAAGCCCCTGCGCTGTCGGCGCCTGGGGGCCCGTGGGAGGCTGCCCCAGGCGCTGCCCATGCCCCAGCCCCAAGAGCCGAGCAGGAGCCTCGGGCACAGCAGCACCAGAGGTTGGGGAGCCCCATCTCGCGGGGCTGAGCTCCGGCTCCAGCGGGCAGAGGCGAGTCCCCGCTCCCCAGCAGCGAAAGCCGCGGGCGGCAGCACCTACTCACCCGAAATGAGTTGGTCCAGGTCCACTTGCTGACAGTGATCTTCGTCCACGTGCAGCACGAGGAAGCCTGAGGAAGAATTTCAATTAAGGAGTCACCTGCCAGCGTTTCTGCCTCCTGCAGCGCTGGTAACTTGTCCTAAAGCAGCGCTGGGCACATCTGAGCGCAGCGCAGCCGAGTTCTGCGCTGAAAGCAGCAAAACCTCCCCCCACGCCCAATCCTCCAGGGGTAAAAGCAAGGGGTAAAAGCAAGGCTGGGCGCTACCCGCCCTCCTCAGAAAGGAGGAACCGCAGAAACGCCCTGAGCGGGGGGTACGGGGCCAAGGCAGCTCTTCTGGCCGCGCTGCTCGCCTCACCGTCGCCTCACCCGCATGCTGCACCCCGAGCCTGGAGACCTTTACAGTGATGGACCGAGCTGGTCCAGGCCCCGTTACGGGCACTGCCTGTGCAGCCCACTGCTGCTGCAAACCAGGGTCTGTACAGGCATTGCCTGCAGCGGGTGGTCGTCCAAACCATGGCACGACCTGGCCACGTGCTTTCCACCTCGGCTGGTCACGGCAGACACCGTGCACCCAGCCAGCATTAGTGGCCAGTGGCTGGAGAAAAGCTCCTGGGGTGCTGGCACCGCCTGGGGCCATGGCAGGCGTGCCCGTCCCTGGGCCTGCGCACAGCAAGGCGCGGGTCGGTGCTCTGCAGGACAGGGAGGCACCGGATGAGCTGGCTGTTTCCAGCAGCCCTGCTCGTCCGCAGTGCCCTCCCAGCAGAGCAGGGATGGAAACCATTCCCAGGACAACAGGGACAGGTACGCGCACCTTCTGCGGAGAGGACGCCCACAGGAAGCCCGAGGAGCGGCGTGGGAGCCGGGCCCCAGCAGCCTTACCGATGAACATGGGCGCAGCCGCTCGGATGTCCACCCAGTTGCTCTTGAAGTAGAAGAGGTTGGTTAAGATCAAGCGGTTCAGCATCTCTGGGTAGCTCTGCATCTAGGAGAGAAACAGCCACCGAGGAAGTCACGCAGGACAGGAGACCAGCTGCCTGCAGCACTGGCAGCATCTCCTGGAAGCCCGGAGCTCCTGGGGAGGCTGAGGTCAGGCCAGGACCACACCTGGGCTGGGGGGAACTGCCCTGTGCGGACGCAGGGTAGGGCCCAGAGGACCTTATGGACCAGCAGCCCCGGCACGAGCCCTGCCGGGCCGCACCGAGCCCCGCGGGCAGTGCCGGCACCGACGCCACGGGCTTTGGCAGCCGCTTACCAGGTGTTTGCAGACGTTGTTCATGAACTCCCCGTAGTGCAGGCTCCTGTCCTCCCGCAGGTGGTTGAGGAACATGTCGCAGAGCCCCTCGCAGCCCATGTTGGGGCCACACATGCGCAGAGCAAACTTGCAGGCCTGCGGCACAGAGAGGGGAGGCTGCGGCGTGCACTCGAGAGCTCAGCACCTCGCAGGACCCCCACGCCGAGGCAGAGGACCCCCGTTGCTGCCGGCCAGCACGGGCAGCGGGGCACTCACTTTGACAACCTCCGGCTTCGGGTCCTGGAGGTGCAGCAGCAGCGTCACCAGCCCGTTCAGGATCTGCTCGAAGAAGACTTCGCAGTTGCCTTCACTGAACTTGGTCAGGTTGCCGAAGAGCACGATGGACGACTGGCGGAGGTCAGGCTGCTCCTGCGGGCAGGGGGACGAGCAGGGCTCAGCGGGAACCGACCCGCGCTGGGCATCTCCCGCCTCGGGGGACGCGCCTGGCAGCGCTGCTCCCACCGCCCACCGCCTCGCTTCTCAGGCTGGACGGCATCACAGCAGCAAGAGAAACGCTGCCGTCTGTCCCGAACCCTCAGCACCTCCCTCCCAGGCCGCCTTGGTCCTCAGCTGCAGGACCTCAGCTTTTTTTGGGGGGGGGGCGGGGGGGTTGAAAACCATTTTAGACGATTCTTCACCAGGAAATAACAAAGCCACCCATGGGCTGAGGACGGGCTCTGTTCGGGGTATAAATTCATTCCCTCCCACCTAATGACTCCACAGAAACACAGCTCCCTGCCTCCTCATCCCAAATTTCAGCCACCATCATCCCCGTTCGCTCCCGCTGGTCCGGAGCCCCGCACCAGCCGGCAGGGAGCACCCGGGAGGTGCTGGGGACCGAGCTGGGGGACGGGGGTCTCCATGCTGCACCCTCCAGCCGTCCGAAGCGGCAGAGCAGTCGCGCACAGCTGGGGAACTCCCGGCTGCGGTTCTGCTGGGGCCAGAGGGAGCAGCAGGGACGACAGCCCCAAAGCCGGAGCGCGGGGCGCAGCGAGGGCCTGGCCAAGGGGGATGCTGCCGGCGGGACGGCAGCAGCTCAGTGCGGGAGCAGAGGACAAGGCTCAAGGCCAGGGACAGGCTGCAAGCTGAGCAGGAGAAGCATCAAAGCATCGAGCTTCCCCGTGGTGATGCTGGAGGGGCTTTGGGGATGAACAGAGACTGCTAAAGGCAGCAAAACCCCCTGGGGCAGACACCCACAGAGGACTTTCCTGCTCCGCCCTGGCTCCTACCCCAGGGCACCCACGTAACCCAGTTCTGGCTCAACCCTGTGCCCAGAGCTTCCTGCTACCCGGGAGGAGTGGAGGTCCGAGCAGACAACGCAGCGGATGCCTCTGCTTCCCAACCACGCCGTGTCCTTATGCAGCCTGTGCTGAGCTCCCAGCTGGGGCCGCAGCGCCCTGACCTCCTTCCCCCGGCTCCGCAGTGCTGCCTGCACCCAGGGACGTGCCCCGTAGCATCCAAGCAGACTCCTGCTCCTCCCGCACACATCCCCTGCACTAAGCAGGCTCCGGCTCAGCAGACACACCGGCAAAGGCACGAGCTCAGCCTCCCTGGCACAGCCAGGGCGCTGCCTTACACTGTCGAAGAAGGGCCGGATCCTGATGGCGATGTGGAGCAGCATGGACTGGATGTCTCTCTCCTCCACGTGATCCAGGAGCTTGGAGAGACTGGACATGGCCTCCAGCGCAACCAGGTTGTGGGGGTCGTCTTTGTCATCCATGCCGTTGACCATGGATGCCAGGAGCTTGGCCCCGTGCTTCCTCACCTGCAAGGGAAGCGGTGAGGAAAGCGGTCCCCATGGGGCGAGCCTGGCAGGGACACGTCCCCTGGGTGCCCTGCAGCAGGCTCCTGCCCCACGCCGTGCTTCCAGCCAGAGAGAGCTGGAAGGAGACTTAAATTACGACCGCCGTGGGCAAAGCATCTTCGGCACAGGCCAGCCATCGCACGTGGTGACTGCTTACCGCAGTCACCGGTTCCCCTCCCGCTGAAACCATCAACACAGTATTTCACTGTGTAATTAGAGCTGGTGTATACACAGCAAAGGGGGAAATTAAGTTTGCATAAGCCACATTAAGTCTGCCATCACTTAATTCTGAGCACTTGACTCTGCAAACTGCACTGTGCCACCCAGCGTGGCTTGCAGAGCCCAGCTGGGAAGGGACAAGGACGGACAGACAGACTGCTGTCTCTGAGCCACCTGGGACGGCAGGAGCCCGCCCAGACCCACGCCTGCCCAGCCTCGCCAGGCTGGCATCGCTCCAGGCTGCCCTAGCAGCTCAGGGACGGGAGCATCCGCAGCACGGCCCGGGAGACAGCTCTCCTGATGGGCTGGAAACCCGGCTGCGCTCCGGCTGGGGTGAGCGGAGGAGACGGCAACAGCTCGTCCCTGCCATCGCCCTCATTGCGTGGGCTCGTCGCCACCCTCCTCATCCTCGCCGGGCTGCACTGTCAGCCCTGCTGGTTTCTTGCTTCCCGGAGGCTGCGCTCCGGCTCGCGGAGCCCACAGTGCTGTTAGAGCAGCGGCTCTGACCGGGCTATGCCAGCAAAACGGTATTTTTAGTAGCTACTTATATTTTAGCAGCAGATCACGGCAGCGCGTTGTCTGTCCTGGGGCTGGCCCGCTCGTGACCTCTTCCCAGGGTTTGGCACGGGCAAGCAGAGGAGTGGGGTGCCTGCCAAGCCCCCGCGCTGCCGCCGATCAGCCGTCAGGTGAGGAGAGCGGCGGGGTCAGGCTGGCAGCCCCAGGCAGCCCAGTGCTCCCATGCCCGCGGGGTTTGTGGCATCGGCTCCTCTCCCGGGCAGGAAAGGGGGTTTAAGCCACTGCTTCCCAGCTGCAAGGTGCATCCGGAGCCTGGCGGGGACCAGCCGCCCCCGCGCACCCTCACGGCGAAGAGCGCCCTGTGCCTGCCCTCCCCGCGCGCCGCTCCGCGGACGCGCCTCCGGCACAAGCTGCTCCGACCGCAGGGCTTCGGAGAGCGCGGGTACCAACTCCTGCCCGCCTGAACCCCACCGGCGGGACAGGGGATCGCTTTGCTTTTAAGGCTCCATTTGTCAGCCGGCAAAGCAGGAAGGAGCGACGGGCTCACAGGTCTTGCACAGGCACGCTGCTGCTCCCCCCAGGGATGCCGGGCTTTCCTCCAAAGCCAGGCTTTTATAAAAGTGTCTGCTAACGCAGTCAGAAGTCTGCACCAGAGCAGGCCGGCAGTGCCTTTAGACAGGACAGCTGCCACCTCGGTTTTGGAGGTGCCGTCACCAGGGCAAGGAGGCGGCCAGCTGTCCTGTCTTGCCTTTGACAAGCAGCATCGCCCGGCGGCTACCTGCTCCCTTCTCCCACCGGGCCAGGACTCCCAGGCCGAGCAGCGCGGAGGTCGCTCTCACCTTTTCCGGCGAGCCGGAGGCGATGTTGCCCAGCCCCCGGAGAGCCAGCATCCGCACCAACATGCAGGCGTCCTTCTGCCTCCCTGTCATGTTATCCATCACGGTCTCCAGCAGGATCAGGTCATTCACCACGTTACTATTGAGGAGCTAAAGCAGAAGAGAGCCTCAGCATCGACAGGACAGGGGCCCCGCGAACCACAAGGGAGAGGATGGCTGCGGTTGGGATGCTCTTATTCCTTTACACTGGGAAAGAGCCCTGCCAGGCTCGCTTTGCCCCCCGGCTCCCCTCAGACCCTCGCTCCATCCAGAGACAGGGCTAGAGGAGCCCTCAGCTCCTGCACCCCGAGGCAGGCACTTGGATTTGGGGAACCTGCAATCATTTGTAACATGGAAATCGAGAAAACCGAGGACCCCAAGTTGGGAAGAAGTGGGAAGCCCAGGCGAGCACTCACAGCAGGGAGAAACCCACGAAACCTACACAAAAGCTGACTCCTTGCCCCCGAGCTCGCCGGCCAGGTGAGATGAGGTGGGCTATTTATTGAACATAGATAAAATTATATGCGTTCCTTTTCTGGGTTAAGTGAAGGTGGCCCGTCCACCTTGGCAAAGGCTGGTAAATTAATGTCTTAGATGGAAATTTAGGTAACGCGTCGTGATCTGAGCCCCATACGCCCCTACGTACTATCATACCCTCCCTACCGCGTCGCCCTTCCGCACAAGCTTTTGTCTGCCACAGGCACCCTCCAGTTTTGGGTCTGGTTCCCGCCATGATAGAGAAAGAGAAGAAATCACGAGAACTAAGGAATGCTAATATCATTACATTCACGGGGTTTCCGTTAGGTGCACGTGGAAAATGGTACCAAGGCAATTATGAGCTATTGAAAGAACTGGGACTCTCTGGTTCCCGACGGGAAAAAGTTGCCCATCGTTTATCGAATCAGGCACTATTCTCACCTGCAGATATCGTGCCTATTTTTATGTCAGGCATGGACTACGGTAGGATCATACTATCTTAATGAATTGTAATAGCATTGATTGACTGTTAATAAACTGATTTCTTCTCTTTCTCTAAGAAGTGGGGGCATTTGCAGGGATGGAGGGCCAAAGCGCATCCCCTGGGCTCCGGAGCAGCCAGCGGCAGTGCAGGGGCACCCAAAGCCACCGTGATCATCCCCAGCGGCTGAGCAATGGCAGAACCGGAGCTTTTGGTGAGCAGCTCCTCATTCCCAGAGCGGGGCTGGGAGGAGCCGGCCCGGCAGAGGCTCAAGGAGCCTGATTCAGGAGACCTGGCTGGAGGGAGACGGCAGGGCTGCTCTCCCGCTGACCCTCCTAACCGAGCCCCCGGCTTGCGGGGAGAGCCACGTACGGAAGCGGGATGTGCTCCAAGGAGCGCTGCTGGCCCTCCCCGATGGGGCCCGGCTCATCCTGGATGGATCAGGCTCCGCTTTATGGAAAGGAGGTTTATCCGCCGGCCGCAGCGGGGTCAGCAGGAGCCCAGTGACGACAGGGCACGTCTGGATTAATGACCACCAGCGTGGCTGCTCTGGGGTTTACCCTCTCTCGGGCAGAGCCCTGCTCTCTGCTGCTGCCCAGCCCCAGTGCAGGGGGTCAGCGGGGCCGCTCCAGGCTCCAGCCGCGGCGAGGGGTCCCCACGCGCACCCGCTGTCACCCGCCACCGCTGCAGAGAGGCCGGGAGCCCCGGGGCTGAGAGGGACCCCGCGACACGAGACCCAGCACCCCAGAGCCTGATCCACACGCAGACAACCGTGGTGCAGGCACAGAGCTGGGGCCAGACGCCCGCAGGCAGCGAGGGCTGCCGGTAGCCACGTGCAGGCACCGACGGCACCCCCAGAGCTGCCCCGGGGACCCAGGGGCTGGCACGGAGCCCCCGCTCCCGCCGGGACAGGGCAGCGACGGCCATCCCGGGGCAGCGGCCGCACCTCTGCTGCCGTCCGGGGGCTCTGCGGGGGCCGGGCGAGCAGGGGCTGCCGCACAGCAGCCCCGTGCCCCTGTCTGCCTGCTGCTCCAGCCCAGTGGCCGTTCCCCTCCTCGCTTCCCCTCTGTCATCTCCGTCACTGGCACGGCCGAGAGAAAAGGGACTGAGCTCTCACCTCATCAGTTTTGAGAGAGGGAGACACAGGCATTTGCTTCCTTCCCCTCCAGCTCCACGGTGAGGCAAAGCTGCTATTTTAAACCCTTTAAGGATGCAGAGAGCCAACCACACTCCAAAACTAAAGCAGATTCTGGGACAGGCTCCAAGAGCCGGGCCGGCAGCTCCCCCAGCCAAACAGAAAATAAAAACAGTGCCTTAATCCCAGGCTGCTTAAGCAGCTGAGAATTTAAAAGGTGGTTTATAAGGGGGGATATAGTTCTGCATTGTTGGCATAAGGTGCTCCTTTATGTAACAAAAACTCCTCGAGTGGCCCAGGGCTTTAAGGTGGTATGTACGGAGAGATAGTGTTACAGTCTGCTGGCTGCGCTGCCGGCGAGGGGAAAGGACTTGAGTCACTTCATTCCTCAGGGTGGTACGTAAGGATGGAGTTACGGTTTGCTGGCTCATGGCGGTGATGTGTTCAGAGTTGGACTCCTGCAAGCGCTTCTCTGCCATCCCCTCTACCAGAGGGTCGGGAAGGCGAGGAGGGCAGGCAAAGCCTGCTGCAGGCAGAGCCCTGCTGCAGCTTAACCCTCATCCCGGCTGCTCTCCAGCCGGGCAGGGAAAGACAGACGGACGGGAGCCAGCCTGCAGCGGTGGCTCAGCCGCGCTGCGCCTCCCCGCGACACCCCCTGCTCACCTCGGCGAAGAAGGCAGTGGTGGTGATCCTCTGGCTGTCGAAGACGCTGCTCAGTGTTGGGATGAGGTTCTTCACGATCAGGGGGAGCCGGGGGCCGGCGTGTCGCGCCATGGCGCTGCGAACAGAAGCGGCAAGCGTCACCCGCACCGGGGGCTACAGACGGCCCGTGGACCCCGGGGGGCTTCAAGGAAGCTGGCGAGCCCCTTTGCCCGGGGTCTGTGAGCCGTGGGGCATCAGTAGGCTGCCACAACCTGCCTCTGCCGAGTGCCACCTCCTCCCGTGCCACAGGACGGGTGGCCACAGCCCAGGGTGCTTTGAGCACCGTGAGCGGCAGCGGGGCCACGGGCAGCAGAGCTGCCTGCGCTGCCCGTCTTTCACGCCTCTGCATCCTACTACTGTGCAGAATGAGCACGTTGACATCCAGGACACAAAAGCCGGTGGCCCTGGCCTGGCATCGTCCCCTCCTGCCACTCGCTCACTGGGGACGAAGCGCAGGGCAGGACCGAGCCCGTGCCTGGTGTGCGCCGGGCACCCTGGCAGGACCCTGCTGTGATAGACCTTGGCCAGGAGGGACGGGTTTTGTTTTGGATGAGACACGCTCAAGTGTTTGGGAGGTTCAATAAAGCATTTTTGCAAATACTGGAAAATCCCAAACCGCTCATCTCCTTTGCAGCCGTCCAAGAGCTATTAATGGCACTGGGTGGAGGGACAGCGAAGTCCCCGGTTGAACCAGGCTCCACCGAACCGGACCGCGGGCTGCGGCCATCCCTTGGCCTCGCAGCCTCATGCCAAACTCGCTGCCGCTGGCACGAGGTTGCGCAGCCGCCGCGGGAAGGACGGGCAGCTGCCAGTAAGCTGTCTACAGGGATTGGATGCTGCTGCAATACCCGATGAACCGCAAGGACATTTCAGCAGCAGCGAAAGGAAAAAAATTTCCATCCAAGACCTTTTGGTGTCCGTCATACCTTGGTTAGATGGGACCAGCGAGCCTGAGTGCTGACAGGAGCACAGCAAAGCAGCTGATAGCAGGCTGACATGCCTGAAGAGCTGCTGCACAGCAAGGGGCACACCAGGGAAGCGCGGCACGGCAGGCACCCCGTGGCGGGACCGACAGCAGGCACCAGCTGCATCCAGCCCCACCGCGCTGCCAGGAACGCGGCTCATCCCCCGTGGGCTCCCCACCCAGGCTGCTTCCCGCGAGCTGGGGACAGAGCTGGCCACCCCACGAGGGGCAGCAAGGCAGAGCCCCACCGCCAGCCCTTGGCGATGCTGCGGGAAGCCAGCGAGACCCTCCATGGGCTTTGGTGCATCGCAGCTCCCCTGGCACACGGCACACCCCCTCCCCGCTTGCTACAGAGCGCTGGCCCGCTCCCAACGGCCGCGGTGCAGCTCTTGCATCGAAGGTAGAGGAGATATCAGAGAACCGGTGCGCGGCACCAGAGTCTTACCTGGCGAGCACGGCGATGCCGTCGTGGTGCCTCTCTGGACTCGCCATCAGCTCCCAGCCGCTGGCGCTGCTCACGGCCCTGGCGACCTCCTCGCTGCCACCCCGGGCCAGCATGACCTTCAGCGTTTCCACGGCACAGCTGGGGAGAGAAGCCCGGTGGTGAGGTCAGGGCAGGCTGCCTGCCCTGCCTGCAGCCCTGCCCGTCTGACAGGTCGCAGGGCGGCAGAGGAGGGAACTTCTTGCCCAGGGAGCGCTGGGACAGGCAGGAGGTGTTCGGGGGCTTGAGGACGGGATGAGTTATGCGAGGGCTTTAGCTGGAGTGAGACGAGCCCATAACTCACTGCTACTTCCATTTACACCGTGACGTTTGCCGTTAAAGTGATCCAAGACAATAGACTGAAAAGTAAAGAAGTCCAGAACTACTTTAAGGAGGTTTTTTTTGCATTAATATTTTATAGGTAGGGATTAGTTTGCTGCAAGCACAGAGCAACATATGGGAAACATACATTATCCTGTCAAAACAAAACAAATATTAGCAATGGATAAATCTTAGCCTTCAATACAAGCAAGAGGAATGCAGTGACCACACGCACAAAGAAAACATCGTTTAGTAAGAGTGTCTCAACACGAAGGTCTTTCAGCTGACGAGCTGGGTTCCCGCTATTTTGGCTTCTCGTAGGGATGGGGCAAGCTGCGGTGCCAAGGGAGCGGTGCTTGGAGGGACCGTCACCCCCCGAGCCCCAGGAGGCTGCAGGGCGCGGGCACCCCAGGGCTCCGCCGCAGCCACGTCCTCCAGCAGCTGCAGGAGCCCCAGAGAGCCCAGCTTGCCCCAGCGAAGGACATCCAGGCACGCCTCTTGCACGTCCAAAGTGGAGACTAACAACGGAAAACAACCACCCTGACCCACCACACGCACAGAAAACACCCTGCCACACCAGAGCCGAGGCTTTCGGCAGCTTTGTACTGCATGTGTCAGTATGTTTTACCAGGAGCAGGGGCTCCTCCAGGGATGAGTGCCCGGAGGACGCACGCACACAAGCGGAGCGTCCTTAAGGGCCAAAGCTGAGCACCTGCCCGCGGCAGAAGCGCAAGGAGCAGGAAAGGAGACAAGCAGAGGGATGCAGGTTTGCTTTTCTGCTTGGCACAGGCACCTCTAGCGTGCAAAGCAAAAGGTCTCTGCTGCAGCCCTCGCGAGCCTGAGCAGAAGCTGCCTGGTCCCACACATCCATGGGGCACGCAGCATGGCTCTGGACCCGTGGGGCAGACGGTGCAGAAGCCTCAACCCTGCCCTGCAAAACCCAGCCGGAGGAGCCCACGGAGGAGCCCACAGAGGAGCCATCCAGCCGGCTCCGTCCGTGACGGCAAACAGAAAAGCAGGACCACGAACGCTTGCTCAGCTCTCATGACAAGTCCAGGCTGGCGGAGAGTCTTTCAGCGTGCTTTAAGCATCCCTGCATCATGAAGACTACAGGGCAACAAGGAATTAATTACTAATTAAAGAAAACCTTAGGCAGAAGTATTCTTCCACCGTCTGTCCACGCCAATCTGCCGGTATATGTAACAGTCCTGGTTTTCGTGCTTTGGAGTCCGGCCACGCAGGCCTTCGGAGTTTTTCAACCAGTTTTCAGCTGAAGACTGCCCGAGCCGCTGCAGCTCCCCGAGCCGGCGGCGGTGCCTCCTTCCCGCCAGCTGTAGCCGAAATCACTAAGTGACAGGCAAGAGCCTCCATTTACAGAGGTCTTTCCGCAGAGCAAGTCCCTGACCTCGAATATCCCTTCCCAGCAGCCTGGCACAAAACCCAGGCTCCTTTTTCATTACAGCAGTGGGTTTAGCGGGGAGGTGCAGCGTCCACTTCACGTACTCCTGCCCGTTTGGAGCAGGAGACCCCGACGCCTTCCAGCTCTGCCAGCCCGGCAGCGGGCAGCTCAGCTCCCGCCTCGCCCGGGGCAGCACGGCCCCGCAGACCGGGTCCAACGCAGCAGAGCTCTGCACGGGCTCCAGCACCGGTGCTCGGCAGATACACGGCCGTACTGCTGCCTACGGCGTGCCCATCCCCATGCTCTCGCGTTCCCTAGGGCAGAAATCATCACCGCACACCGCCGCGGCACGGGGCATTTACCAGCTCTCGGTCTGCCCAGCTCCAGAAGACTGAGCCAGTCTCCCTGCCTCAAGGCAAGGTTGACCTAATCCTGGAGTGTTTACCCAGTACGTCTCCAGTCCTCTCAACCATTCCTGGGGTTCTCCCCCTCGCCGGCAGGGAGCCCCCCACCCCCAAAGCCTAACCTGAATCGCACTCCAGCTTTGGTGCAACGGAGACCCCCCTCCTGCAGCATCGTGAGGGCCACTAACGTTTCTGCAGAGCAAGAAAACTCCATAAGCCTCAAAACTCAAAGCTTGCATCCAGATGAACCTGTAATTTAGTCCAAGCAAGCTGCAATAGGATTTCTTTTTCTTGCAGCATAAGAAAGCAGCAACAAAAAAGCCTCCTGGCAGACGCTCATGGACCAGAGGCCAGCGAAGGCCGGTGAACTTCCCACCAGCTCCCTGCTTGGGGACAAGGTCCGACAGGCAACGTCCCGGTGCTCGCAGGGGGCTCCTCCGGAGGGACCGTTCCCGACAAAGCCCCTGCGTGCCGGCTGCGGGATTCCCGCTCCACTCGAACCTCCCCGAGGCTTCAGCTCCTCGCCTGCAACGCCAGGCTCTCCCGCTCCTTAACAAGAGCTAAGAAGCCCGGGGCGAGTGCAGCGGGTTAGCCCCCGCGCAACCAGAGACTGCTCCTGCAAGACAGATGGTTAAAGCCGTTCATTCACAAGGTTTGCTTTTTCCACAGTGTCCTATAGACACTTCCTTCCTTTCCAACAAAAGCCCGTGTCTTCCAACCTCCCTTTCCTGCCAAGCTATCATATTCACCTTTACCATCTCTCTTTGGCATTTAAATATCATGAAGACTTAGAATTCAAAACGCGTACAGGAAATTACTTTGATATTGTAACCAGCTCCTGGGACAAGGCTGGAATTTCACATCCCCGCGGTTTTTCTGCGCGTTGGACAAAGACCGTTCCCCCTCCATCGATCGGCGATGACTTCATGGACGCGCGGCCACGGCAGGAGCAGAAACAGGGCTCGGAGCCGCACCGCGTGCCCTTCCCTGCCCCTCCGGTCAGTCCCCGGAGATTTCTGGCAGGAGCCGGCGTGACGCAGCCCCTCTCCCTGCTCCCCAAAAGCAGGCGACATCACCGGGGACTTGCAGCTGCGATGCACAGCCAGGACACGGCCAACGGTACCAAAACCTGCAAGATCAAGCGGAGATTTGAGAAGCGGCGCCAAGAAACCCAACACAGCGCACGCGCGCCGGCCGCGTCTGGGGAGCGGCGATGGAGGAGCCTTTTTCCCTTCTTGAGGTCACGGATGCTGCGTGTGACCCATGGACTGTGGTCCCAAGGGAACGAAGCGGAGCACACCCGCACTCGGGCTAGCCCTGGCGAGGCAAGCCGTGGGCTCGGAGCAGCGAGAAAGCCCCTCTGGTACAATCCTGCCCAACTTCACCGGGACCAAGCCGGCCGCCTCGATCAGCGGCAGCCGGAGGGAGCCAGCCTCCGGTGGAGCTGCTCTCTGGGGGCTGCAGGAGAGGGGCCGGGGGGCTCCCCCACCCCACATCTTGGGATGCGGGTGTCGAAGAGCTGCTGGCTCCTACCGCTCTTCTGGCTGGCACGTCGGCTTTTCCTGCAACAAGGATCCAGGGCCTCTTGCATCCCAAAGGTTCACTCTTGGGATCGACAGCTGCCTTGCTGCCGCGGGAGCGCCCAGGCAGGAGCCTGGGGAGGCCCACGGGCTCATCCAGCCCCGCTCCACGGAAGGAGCGGTGGTCCCGGCAATAGTTCAGCGCGTTCTGGTTTGTGTCCCCAGTGCTGTTTGGAGTCCAGACACTGCTGGAGGAAGAGCAGTCATTTCTGGCTCCTGCGTCTCCTTCCCTGGGAGGCAACCAGTTGCTTCGAGTTTCCTTCAGCACTCCCCGTGTTATGGTACGGGGTCTGGCTGGGATCTGCCCGTGCCTCTCTTCCAGGAGTCGTTAAGGGGGAAGAGCATGACGAGAACAGACAGTTCTGGCTGCACGAGCCCAAAGCCACAAAGGCAGCGCGAGTGCCTGCTCCCGTTGGGGGGATCTGCACGAAACCCCCCCGGACCGCGGCCGCCGCCGTGCGAAACGCCCCGAGGGGACGAAGCAAGAGCCACAAGCTCAGGGAGCGACACCGCCAGCGCCAGAACGGCCGCGGGGAAACCCACACTCGGTGTGAACCACCCCGCTCCTCTGAGGCATCGCGTTTGTTTAATTTTATTCTAACATGTGGTCTAGATAAAACACTAATCTGATAGCAGCCCTGCCATCCAGCATAACAACCTGTTTCCACTCATTACATCTCCCTGCTGGAAAAGTCACCCTCTGCGGGAGCAGCAGCTTTCCGAGATGAAGACGGGGCCCACCACAGTATGAGACGAAGACGGGGCCCACCACGGTACAAGACGAAGATGGGGGGCATTGCTCGGTGTGCCCAACGCTGCCGTTCCAGTCGCTCCGCTCGGGGTAAGGAAACGGTCTTTCTGCACCACTGGGATTTGAGAAATGAACTGTCAAGTGATGCTCGAGCCCTTTTAGCTCGCTGCCGCTTTGTCTGCTGTCTTTGTGGGCTCCTCCAGGCTTTTTCTTTTTTCCCCCCCCTAAGACTAATAATAGCCTGTAAAAAAAAAAACCAAGTCTGGAAACCCACAAGAGGATAAAACTGAAAATCAGGGCAGAGCTTCCTCCCCGCGGGCCGGCCCACGCTCCAGGGAAGCCTTCAGACATTGAGCTGGTGGAGGGAGCGAGCCGGCGGCTGGAGAAGCCGCCCCAGAGAAGGGCTCCCTGCCCTCCAGTCCCCCGGTAAGCCTGCGGCACCTCCTGCCATTGCTGCCTGGGATGTGGCTTTAATCCCAACATCCCCATAAATTTAAAGTGCTTTAAAGCAAGTGCAGGCACCGCTCATCAGCCAGACCATTTGCTGCAGGACGAGGGCACCTGCGGCCGCAACGCCGGGGCTGCGCCACGGCAGACAAGCCGCCAGAAGCGGGGCTGAAGGCCGAGGGGCACCAGCGCCGTTTCAGACGCCAAATCCAGCGCAGGCAGTGCGGACAGCCGGGACGGCTGACGCGCGTCGGCACCCAGCCCAGCCCCGGAGCAGCTCCGTGAGGGTCCCCGGGCAGGCAGAGTCGCTGCGGGCGGGAGCAGGGCTGTTTGCATCTCATTCACAGCCACACCACCCGCGGAGGCTGAAGAGACAAGTCCTGGTCCTTTCTCCTACAGATCAAGGCCAGAGGTGCAGGAGAGAAGAGCAAGCCCTTGGGGCTGCTCGGCACAGGCAGGCTCCCGCAGGGGCACGGGACGGAGCCACGCAGGGCGCGGGCAATGCCTGGAGAAGCAGCACTTCGCACCAACCCAGCGGGATGCCCGCAAGAAGCTGGAGACCTGCGTACGTCGACGGGACACGTTCACGGGTCCGGCAGCCCCACCACGTTACAGGGTTACAGCCTCACGCTCCCGGGAGGGGACACACTGAAACCCAGGGGTGGGAGAGTCCTGCAGGTCGCCTAACGCGGGCTCTGCCTTCACGGCGTCCCACCTCTCCCAGCACAAAGGCTCTGCTGGAAACGTCCAGGAGCTGACGATGCTCAGCAAGCCGGCCAGCACCGCGCTCGCGGGCTCAGAGCGCCACGGAACGATAGCCTGCGCGGGACGCGGACCCCGCGCGGGACGCGGACCCTGCACACCCGGAGCTGGCAGAGGGTTGCAGCGGTCTCCTCTTCCTCTGCGGCCAGGGCAAAGCCTCACCTGCAGCGGCCCTTTCGACATCCTCGCTGTCTGAAGATGCCAGATGCACAAGGCCAACACAGGTGCTGCCCCGCGCCAGCAAACACCCTTTGGTGTTTGAACCCGGGCTGTTTGGTTCAAGCAGAGGATTATTTAGCAGCTGCGGTGACTCTTGCCTGCGCTCAGCAATTGGCCGTTTGGGGTTTCGGGGGCTCTCACAACAGAGAAATCATTTTTACAACAACACTCTCTTAAAATCCAGAAGAGCCAGCCCCAAGGAGAGGCCAGGCCCTGAACACATCTTTTAAAAAGCTGCTGATTGCAGCCTGCCAGGCCGGGCAGCGCAGAGGCTGCTGGCGTCCCGGGTGGGCAGTGCATCGCCCCGCTGCCCACCCGGCCCCGCGCCGCTCGATGGGGCTATTTGAAGGCGTTCGCCAAGACCAGAAGACGCAGTGACCGTACGTGCCGGGGCAGGGCAGCTCCTCCAGGGAGGAGCACGGCCCTGGCAGCAGATACCCCAGACCACAGTCAGACTGAAAGGGTCCTGCGAGGCCCCGTCCTTTCCAACGTGAGCCAAGCCCGAAGGGGACCAGCGTATTTCTGCTACCCTGCGAAGGCCACTTCCCAACCTTTGCCCACAAAAGCGTTAATGTCGGGTACAGACTTGGCTGGAGGCAGCCAAACCCTTACGGTTTTGCTCAAGTTGGGGTGCCGCGGGCAGAGGCCAGGGGAAGGCGAAGCAGCCAGCGGCAGCTCTCCGCACACGAAGGGAAGTCCCACCTTCACGGAGACCCTCAGCGCCGCAGGCGCGGGCTCGGAGGTTGTGAAGGGGGAGCTCATTAGAGGCTGGTGACAGGCAACGGCACTCGTTCCTAAGCCCTCTGCCAGAGGAGCCCCCCAGGCAGAGCAGAACAAGCCAGAGGCACCCGCAGAAGCAGGGGCCGGGCAGCTCGCCGCAACCAGAGCCTTCCCCGCCAGACCTCTGGGTCTCCTCCTCGGTGGTGAGGGACACCATGGGCCGAAAGCACCGAAGGAGGACAAGGCAGATGCGGTGGATCGGCACTGCCACCTCTACGTGGGGGAAGACGGCATCATGGCCCGGCTCTGTTCGCTCAACGGGCAGCAATTCGGCGTGACCGAGACATGCTGCAGCCATCGACGCGACGAAGCCAAAAACTTTGCTCTTTCCAGCTTCCCCTCCTCATCCTTCAGGGAAGCGGAGCCATCCTCCCTCCCCAAGAAACACTCATCCGCCCCCGACGTGCCCAGCGAGCCCCGGGGGGCCCCGCCAAGGCCCGCTCCCGAAAGCCAGCGGGGCTTTTTCGGGAGGCTGCGGCAGTAACCCAAGCCGGCAGGGCTCTGGCACTGTGGCTGCCCGAGCTCTGAAAAGCACAGCTTTCACTGCGGCTGCAGGGGCGGCTGATTTAATGCTTCCCAATTTAGAGATTGTGTTCTGCAGAAGAAAACACATCAAAAAAAAAAAAAAAACAAAAAAACCACCAAAACGCAGAGCCCAAACCGCACCAGAGGTCAGGCTGTCATACCTAAGGCGTTACGGCCCGGGTGTTATTACCCAGCCCTCCGATTACAGAGGCAGCGCACGCTCTTGTGTTTGCACAAACAAAAATGAGTTCCACATGGCAGGTAGGCGCGTTCCCTCCGCGCCGGCCGCCCGGCGCCCCGGCTCCGCCGTACCTGCAGGGATGGAGGCTCCGGGGGGCCTGGCCGTGGCTGCTGCTCCTCCTCTCCCTGCTCTGCAGGTTCTTCGGTAGCTGAACACCCACGGTGCAGCTGACGCGCAGCAGGAGAGTCACAAACAACGGCGGGTAGAGTCCCAGCACTGCTGCCCCAGACTCCGGAGCAGACATGATCTCATACAAAGCACATGTGGCCTGGAGAGAGAGCGAGCGCGCGGGAGAAGAGGATTAGGAGGGGATCTCCCACACCACGCCGATATCTGTTAGTAAATAACCCAGCGAGGCGGCGGGAGGGGTTTTTTTTTTTTCCTCCTTCCCGCAACGCCGAGTCTAACAAAGCATCGGCATCTACCGCCAGCATAACCTCTCCGTATCCCACACGCAGCTCCGACGGAGCTACAGCTGCTGTTAAAAGCACTGCTCCTCGGGAAAGCTGGGTGTTTCCAGCTGGGGCAGGTTTGAAGCCTGTACCTGGGGAAGGAGAGCAGATCCAAGAGCTCAGGTTTTATGGGCAGGAAGACAACGCGCACGCAGAGCCCTTCGCAGAGCCCTATTCCGGCCAATTTAAAAAGCCGTAATTACACAGCACAATATAGAGGGGTGTTAAAACCAGAGCGGGGAGGGGAGGAGGGTTTGCTTTCAGCGCGGCTGATTCTGTACCATCTGCATTCGGTCCTTCAGAGGAGGAGGAAATTTTCACAGCTGCTTTACTGCTTAGAAAGCTGCCAAGCTGGGTTTATTTTTTCTGAAGGGATAAAATGCAAAGTGGTCTCCCTTGAGGATGGACACCTGAGAGGCTTTTTACGAGCCTGTGGATTAGCTCTAATAGGCATTACACAGCGATGCGTTATTTCCAGAGTCTACGCCTGGCACAAACCCCCAAGCCAAGGAAACGAAAAAAAAAAGCATTCCAGGTGTTGGTGTGGGGAACGGCGGGGCCGGGCCGGCAGCGGGACACTTACGGCCAGGGGCAGAGGGGTCGCGATGCGCTCGGATCCGCTGCCCAGCAGGAAGCACTTGCTCTCCTTGTACGGGACGTCCCTGTTCACCTTCTCCAGGAGCTGCTCCAGGATCTGGGAGGTGAGGGTGGGCTCGGTGGCCAGGGACCGCCACATGGCGCACGCGTGGCTAGAGGAGAGGAGGGAGGGGAGCGCCGCTTTGGCACCGGCTGCCGTCGTTAACTCGCTCCCCTGTTTGAGGGGCGGCGAGCGACGGCCACCTCCCCGCGCCAGGGACCACCTGGGTCACGTCACCCACCGCACAGAAACGTGGGCCAGGAGCGCATCACCGCCGGGCAGGAGGCACCCGGCTCAGCAGCTCCGCTGCGATGGCAGCTAGCGCCTCGCTGCCGGCAAAGCCGGCACAGAGAGCGGGAGCCTGCAATGGCAAGCCCCGGCGGGAGAGCCGTCCTGGGTGGCTCACGGGAGCCGCGTGCAGGGGAAGGCTCAACGGCAGCCTCCTGTGACAGTGGAGGCTGTGCCGTGCGATCCTCACCCAGCGGCTGCTCTCGGACAACACCCAGAGCCGCCCTGCAACCCCACAACCCCAGGGCTCCCCCGAGACCAGCAGCCAGACAGCTCCTGCCTTGCCCCGTGCGCTGTGCAAGCCGGCGTGCCGGGGTAGGAACGGAGCAGCAGTTACGGGAGGAGGAGGAGGAGGAGGAGAACACCTGCTCAAGGCTCAGCCCAGGGCTGGCACCGACTCATTCAGCAGCTTTGGGGTAGGCGGCCCGCTCTGCAAAGCGGCACCGAGCACCCCAGCCACCCGCTGCCAGCCCAGCAAGCTCCCCAAAAGGCAGCTCCGGCAGCAAGCGACCGTGCTGATCCTTGAGCGAAATTCCAGCAGGGTCTGATTACTGGGGTAAGGAGCCAAAAGATTAGCCGCAGCTTAGGCGAAAGCCGCTCCGAAGCCCAGGCACCGCGAGAGCACGTGCAGGCACCAGGCCACCGTGGCAGAGCGGGGCAGGACCTGTCAAAGGGCAGCGAGCTGCCCAGCAGGCTGGACACCACCACGCTCTTGTGCTGGGAGGCCAGGATGTAAACCGTCTGCTGGGCCGCCTTCCGGATGTGCTCCTCGTCCACCTCCTCCAGCTTGCTGTGGATGATGCTCATGATGTCGGGCACCTGCGGGAAGAGGAGACGGCGGCATCCAGCCGAGGGCCAGGACACGTTGAGCACTTGGGGTCACTGTCAGACAGTCCCTGCAGCCAGGACACGCGTGTCCCGTCCCCTCGATCGCAGCCCAGGCAGGTAACGGGACTTCAGGAGGCAACACGGGTGGGCAGACCGTCAGGCGGGGCAGTTTATCTTCCCGGTTGAGGGAAGTCTGCCTGCTCGCCGGGTGCGTGCAGAACCACAGACCTCTCTGGAAGTCAAGGATCCTTCCCCACCCCGCCACCCAGGAGAGGGAGGAGGCCACGGGGTATTCCCAGGGGAAAGAGGACCCAGCAAGGACGCTCAGCCCCCCAGCCAGAGCCTTCTGGCGAGGAACTCGCGCTAAGCCCCAGCCTCGACACGGGTGCAGCGAGAGGAGCTCAGCAAGCGAGTTCCTGAGAGGAACTCAAGCTGAACGCAGGGAGACACCTCGGCACTCGCTGCAAGCCGTAAAAACGCACGTTAAGACAAATAGGAAGTTCACGCGCAGACCAGGCCTGGCAGCAAATTCCCGAGATTAAGTGCAGAGCAGCCGAGCGCTCCGTCCCCAGCTGCGCTCGGGTCTGCCCCACAGACTCTGAGGCTTAGCATCAGTTCAGATTTCAGGATCTGGGCTGGACTGGATCTGACCAAAAGGTGAGTCATGTAAGCTGGAGCAATCCCATGTAGGATAGAGGCTAATAGGTAGCGAGCGGGACTTCAGCAGAAGCTCTAGCGCAAAAGAAAGCCCACGGAGTAGCTGGAGACCCGGTGTTTCCAATTAGCACAAGAGAAAGGGGGAGCTTAGCCCTAAAGGTAGTGGATTAGACAAAAAAGCCTTCTGTGTCCAGCACCTCTAAGCCCTGCAAGCATTCAGACTGGCTTCCCAGCCAGGAACCCTGGGCTCCCCCAGAGCTCGCAAAGCTTTCACAGGGAGCCTGAGCCCTTCTGGTAAAGTGAGCTTCTCTGAACTCCTCAACCCGAGCGAGAGCCAGACCGGAGCCGGCCTCGCCAGCAGCCGCCGCCTCCTACCACACAGCAGCCTTCCTCGACTGCGAGGCCGGAGGAGGAGAGCGCGAGCACACGTGTCCACGGGAAACAAGCAAGGTCAGGAGCGACAGCCCCCGAAAGCTTTGGGGCAAGCGTTCCCCTGGCCAGAAACGCAACGGCTGAACAGAGTCCCTTCAGACAGGGGTTAAATCCCACCTCCCTTCTTCCATCAGGGCAGGACCCCTCCCTGCGCCAGGCATCGCGCTCCTGCCACGGGCTTGCCCCTTCCCGGAGCATCCCTGCCTCTACCAGAGAAGCCCAGTACCCCCAGCAAACCAGCTGCGGGAGCCGCAAGCGGGAAGTTAGCAGGCTACGTGTGTGGGAAGAAAGGGAGGCGGCAAGAGCCGGCTGGAGCCGCCTCTCCCGGGCTGCGTTTGGAGCACGGAGGCAGCGCCGAGGCCGAGCAGCAGCAGCTTACCTTCTCCTGCAAGACGCCGCCGCGCTCCTTGAGGAGGGAGTTGATCATGACGGTGGCTGCTCGGGAACAGTTCTTATCGGGGTCCGCCAGCCCCTCGAACATGGCGAGCAGGAGGCTCATCAGCTGGTCCGGAGGGACGCGCTTCCCGATCACCTAGGGAGAGGGCAAGCGGAGTTAAGCGAGAGGTTTTTGTCGCTCTCCGAAGAGAGCGGTCCCTTCGATGACACCGGCAGAGCCCGGACGAAGGGCCCCCTGCACAGCTTCCCCAGCTGCAGGCAGCAGGACGGCCGTTCCTCGGCTCGGTGCCCTGCCGGAGCGTCAGCCAGGAGCCCAAACCCGTGGCAACGGAGGGGACCAAGGGCCAGGCCACAGCCCCGAAGGAGGCAGGAGGCCACCTGCCCCACACCGTTGGCCAGTGTGGCCAGATAACGTGGGGCTCTCTTGGGATGGGCTGGGACAGCACAACCAAGCCATTAACTCTGCTCTGGCCACCACCCAGCTGCTGGGAGGATGCTCCCCCAGGCCTCAGCGCGCTCTCCAGACCTGACGGTGGAATAAGCTGCCCTGCCAATGGGTTAGTAGGGGGAATGTCCACTGGAGTGACAACCTTTGAGGAATGGCAGCTTTTCCAGGACAAAGAGATACTACCAGCTTCTCTACGAGTCCTTGTGGAGCAATGCTTGCAGAGCTCTTGGCACAGAAAATGGCCATCAAGGAGGAGTTCACCCGTGCAGCTCTCAAGGGCAGAGTGGCCACCCCTCATCCCACCCCTCACCACCAGACCCCAGATGCTGTCCACGTCATTCAAATCACGGTGGTTTGAGAGCCACATTTGGACCCTTTTGGGTGTAAAGTTGCACCGAATGGCTTTACCGACACCACCGCCGTGCTGGGAGGCAGCCAGGAGCCCAGTGGCTGCAGCTCTTGAGCCACCCACCCCATGCTCCACAGGAGAGTGCAGCCAGCGACCGGACCTCAAGGGCTTCCTTCGGCCAGCAGCCTCCACTGAGGAGCATGACGTGCCAAAGTCTCCACCTTGGAGCACGCTGGAGCCCCACGCAGGTCCCGCAGGGCTGAGCTAGACCACCTCCACCTTTGCTTTTAGATGACGTGGACAGAAACTACTTGCGTCACCTACAGCAAAGTAAGTTTTCGACCCCAGCGCTGGGAGCGTTGATGGCTGAAGGGTTCAGGCTGCCCGCCAGACCTCTGAACGGATGCCCTGAGCCACAGCGCAGCCAGGCACGAGTCCCTGCTGGCATCCACTGCAGCCCCAGAGCCTCTGCACAGACGTCCTCCCTGGGGCCCCGTGCCCAAAGCGGGGACCAGCAGCTCCCCGCTGGGGGCGAGGTGCCCTGAGCATCCCCTGGCCAGCCCAGGGCAATTCTCCAGCTGGGGGAGAAGACTGCAGCGTCCTGTTTTCTGGTGCAAGACTGGGGCTCCCCAGCAGCCTCCAGACTGCCACAGACGAGGCATCAAGCCCTCTGCAGCTCCCGCTCCACAGCTCCACCACCCCGCAAAGACCAGGGCCGTGCTGGATTTGCCCTCCACCTTACCATGGCAATGTTGTTGCAGGTATGGAAGAGAATGGTGAAGTCGGGCTCCTCCAGGCCTTTCTTCAGAGCTTTCAGCCCCTCCACCATCTCATCTCTGTGATCCCGGGCAAAACCTGGATGCGGAGGGAGCATTCAGTGAACAGCATTCCTTGTTTTATACCCACAGGCTGCAGAGCGCTGGGTTTTACTCGCGAGCTGGCCCAGCTTTCAGGAGGGAGCCAAGAAGCCGAAGCGGCTGCCAAGGGCCAGAAGAGCTTGCCCTGCAAGGAGCCGCACCGCTCTGGAGAGCAGGACCCAGACAAATCCTCTCCTGGCGCTGTAGGGGCTCTGCTTTTCCCAACGCCTCCATCTGAAGTGGAGGACTGACCTCTCCTGGAGAGAGGGGGAATGCCAGGCTGAGGAACCTGCTCCGCTGCACTCCAGCCTCGGAGAGAGCCTCTGAAACCCTAAGGCTTCGCTGATGTTCTCCACCAGCCCTGCTTCTGCAGCAAACCGCATCCGTAGGCTTTGGGATCACGCACGGGGAGGGATGGGATGAGCACCCCTCTGCCCAGCCGCGGAGAAGGGGGGATCTGGCTGCTGGCACCCACCGCCCGAGCGGCGAAACCACCCTCCGCCGCCCGCACGCCCACCTTCGTAGCACAGCTGGATGTAGAGCAGGCAGTAGACGCAGTCGATGGCGTGCTGGCGAACGCTGGCCAGGGAGTCCGAGCAGCGCGGGGAGAAGAGCGCGATCAGGACGCCGAGGTTGTAGAAGGGGATGACGGTCTGCAGGGATGACAAACGCAGGCGACATTAGCGAGGTGAGCACAGGGACACTTGCAGCCGGTACAGCATTTCCCCACCGCCACGAAGCCCACCCCCGCGGGGAGGGACGCACGCACAAGCCCCAGCAAGGCTGACAGCAGCAAGGAGACAGACGCTGGAGCGCTGGGTTTACTTACGCTGACGTTCAGCTTGCTCAGGTAGAATTCCAGCAAGGCGGCACTGACCTCCACTGCTCGCTGCCGCTCGTGTTCCTTGTTAGACTTGATCCAGGGGCCCAAATGCTACAGGGAAAAGGATCAGAAAGGAGAGCAGAAGCTCGGCTGCTTTGCTGTGCGCAGCCAAGGCGTCCTTCAGCCCAGCAACCCGTGGTGCACGCGTGGGCTGTGGGAACTATGGCCCCCGTCCCACCAGCTTATCCTGCCTCATTGTCAGGACAACACCATCTCTCTGCCTCCTGGTGAGGCTGCGTGTGCGTCCCCACTGCTACCAGAGACCTCCTCATCAGCCACATGCTGGCCACCCTTCTCGGGCAACAGCAGGCATGCCCAAAGGGGCAATCGCCTGCTTCCTCCCCTCGAGACCTTGCCCCAACCAGGCAGCGCGAGCACCACAGCAGAGCAGCCGCGCTGCGCGCCCAGCCTCTGCAGGAGCGGGGCTAGGGCCACGCCAGACCCCACGTCACACGGAGAAGCGAGGACCAGTCTCGTAATTCCCGCTCCGGGTCCAAAGCTGTCTCTGCCTCGTGACCTCTGTTGGCAGGCAGGCACCTCGGCTTCCCTGCTTCTCCCTGAGGAACCCACCAAAGCCAGGCTGCACCTACCGCAAACATGTCCTGCAGCCCATGGGGGGTCAAGTTCCTCTGCAGGAGACTCTTCAGCAGGTCTTTAAGGGCACTGATGGTGTCACCATACAGCATCTAAGGAGGAAAGACTGATCACAGGCTATGCAAGCGCTGCGCCTCATCCCGGAGAGCCAGCCCAGGCACCCAAGGAGGGAGAGATCTCTCTCTCCGCACCTATTCTCAGCTCGTAGGACTCTCCCGGGTGGGGGGTGCCAAGATGCGGCCACCTCCAGCTTAGTAGGAAAACGCAGCAGGGACTGAAACCCAGTTTGCAAAATCCACCTTCACTGGAAGTGCCGGGCACACGGTGGGAGCCAGCACGGTGGTGGCCGTGACCTGTGCCGAGCACCAGCAGCTAGCCAGAGCCGAGCATGCTAGCACAGACCTTCCAGGAGGGAACTTGTTCCTTCTCCCACTTGGGGATAAATTCCAGCAAGCCCAGTCTGAACAAGCCCTTTGCAGATGCTTACAGTTTCCTACCAGGACCTATGTTGGGATAAACTCCAAAAAATAAAAAACTACAAAGTTTCGTAGGATGGAAGAAAAGGATTATTAACTTAAACTTTTAGGCCAGATGCCTGCAAACGCTAGCCGGGGACAGCCAGAGCCCCAGGCTCCTGCTCTGCAGCTCACCTTGAAGGAGCCGCAGCAGCGGCCGGCGATACTGTGGCGCACAGGGCCGCTCTGCAGCCCCTCAGCAGCTGCAACAACTTCATTAGCAGCATGTTATTTTCATTCATTAAGCACTCAACCACAACTGAGAAGCAGCTGCAGCCTTTCAAAAGCTAGTTATGTAAAGGCCCCTTCTACCCTGCAGGGTTTCCAGGATCATTTGATTTTTTCCCTCGAGGGAGTTCATGCTCTTATTAACAGCATTTGGACTTGCTGATAAGCTCATATTTTCTCACTTGCTATCAGTGCACAGAAGGGCCAGGCTTTTTCAGGAGATAAGTGAGCAGAGGAAAGGCTGCGGCTTGCTTCCCCCGAGGTGCCCAGCCGAATTGAAAACAGGCCTTTCCCACGGCTGATGGGCTGCCAGGGAGATGCTGGGGCCACAGGACCCGACGGCTCACGGGACTGTGAAAAGGCATCTGTGCGCTGCCCCAAAACCACTGTCCCGGAGCAGCCAGGACCGCAGCTCCTGCGCCGCAGAACAAAGCCGCGTCACCCCGCGATGTTAGCTCCGCATCGGCTTTGTGCCGCCGGCGCTGGCTCGAGGCAGGCAGGCGTGGGAGCAGCACGGGCAACTCCCCGCCTGCCTCAGCCCGCTGGCGCTGGGTACCGCACCTCCTTGTGTAAGGCATCGCCACCGTTCTCATCCCTCTCCTTCACCAGTTCCAGCGGTGGCAGGGCAAGCACGCTAGCGAGGCAGGTATCAATCAGCTCTGTCCTGTCGGGGTCACTGAGGTGGGGCTCCAGGATGCTGATCCCAGGTTAAGGAAGCAACACGGACGCATCGAGCGCTACGGGAGCGCCTTTCACCTGGGTAAGCGGGGAACAAGGATTTTAATATGCATTCCTGCTGACTTGACTCCGTACTAAGTGGCACCGGCTTTAATCGGAAGCAGGCAGAGTGTTCCCAGTATCTGTGTCAGGAGCTGTGACGTGCTGAATATTTTTAACTGGAGCTCAGAAGTCATCTTTGTGTACTTGAGAGTGCAGTGCCCTTGGCTCTGCTTTGTACAAAGAACATTTACTGCAGAGTCCAACGAGAACTGAGCCCAAGAGCGCTGGGGAGAGCTAGCTGGCAGCCACGCCAACCAGACCGTCCC
This sequence comes from Platalea leucorodia, assembly GCF_965183815.1. Lineage (NCBI taxonomy): Eukaryota > Metazoa > Chordata > Aves > Pelecaniformes > Threskiornithidae > Platalea > Platalea leucorodia. Next base: position 645,984 of record NC_138823.1, on the reverse strand, counting down.
GTTTCTAGCACAGCTCTACCAACGTGCCCACCGAGGGAGAGCGCCTCGGCTCTGCCGCCAGACCCGCAGGGCAAACCGGGGAGCGGGGTCAGGCTCTGCGGGCGCAGCAGCTCCAGCGAGCGCTGCCCTGCATGCAGCATTCCCGCAGGGATGGGCGCGGAGGAAGGATACACCAGGTAAGTGCAGGTGATCATCGCCCGCTGGCGAACCGGCGTCCGCATCGCCTCCAGCGGTTCTGCTTTTATGAACTCCTGGAAGGCAGAACAAGGTGACGGTTATGGCCACATCCACCTCCATCCCACTCTAGGCACGGGCCAAGCCGTAGGGCGATTGCTGCCTCGAAGCCCAGCCTCCCCAAGACAGCAAGCCAGGAGCCACACCGCGTGAGCCCGACACCCCAAACGCTGCACAGCGACCCCATGCCTTGCGCAACGCGGCCACGGAGATGCAGCACCATCGCTCACTGCGAGCCTGCTTTTGCTCGCAGCGAGCCATCCTCCCACCGCTCAGCTCCCTGCTGGGACCTGTCCTCTCTCGAAGGGCGGGCAGAGCCAGGTCTGCAGGTCCATGGGGGTCAGCACCCTGCCCCAGCAGAGCCCGGCAAACGCAGGGACGGGGCTCAGCAGGGCAAACTCATACCCGCCCTTCCCACAAGGCACCCAGACCACAGCTCCAGAGATGGAGCAGCTACGCCCACGCTTAACCCTCAGCAACGTGGGTTGGGAACCTCCCCCGGCGTCCCCTCGGCCAGCCCCAGGCCAGGCCACCCTCCAGGGCTTGCTCTTACCACCATCTGGGCCACAAGCTCAGCTTTGCGGGAGAAGATGAAGTCCCCACACTTGACACCGTTGTAGATGGCTTGGCTGATCATGCAGATGCTCCGGATGAGGCACAGCTTCAGGGTCAGGTCCTGAGAGCAGAACCCAGGGGGAGAAGTGAAGACCAGGCTTACCACACAACCATAACCCGTCATCCCACCCAGCACCGGTGTCCCTCCAAAACCGGCGCTCAGGCTGAGCGCAACAGCTTGATCTGCGCTGTTAGCAGCGTGTGGGCTCGGCTCTCTGCTCTTCATCCACGTTACGGGCTCGCTGGTGACCGGGGAGCAGAAGGGCACCCTGTCCCAGCTGGCCACCCCAGTGTCACAGAGCAGCTGGGCACGAGGAGCCTCGGCCCTGGCAGCACGTGGGAAGGGGACAGTCCTCCCTCCTCCCCGCCGAGGCAGCGCCCCGAGCACGCAAGATGCTCAAGGCAACTCCAGAAGCTGCCAGGAGCTCTTCCTCCTACGCAGCTTGGGGTCGAGGACAGTCGACAGGGGGTCGAGAGGAGGCAGCCCAGTTAAAAGCGCTCCCCTCGTCCCAGCCCTCGGGCAAGCCCCTCAGGAGGGCAGGGAGCCGGGGCGGGGGCTGAGCGAGAAGGTCCCCAGCTCGGGGACCGGAGATGCTCTGCAGAAGCTGTTAGTGCCAGCGGGAGCCCAGAAGGAAAACGCATTAGTGGAGCCCAGAGAAGGAGTCCTTGGCCTGACAGTTCAACTTGACAAATGCCATTTTTCTTGTTCAGCCTTTAAAAAGAGAAATATGAAAATACAGCCCCTCGTTGCCCCCAGGACAGTAATCTGGATTTTAATATCTGCCCGTTGAATGATTGTTCCAAGGGGAAGCAGGAAAATGAGTTTAGTGGATTTTAGCCGAGCTGTGGGTTGCAGCTCGGTCCCTGGAGTCCCCAACTTCCCCCAGCAAAGGACGGGTGCGGGGAGCCGGAGGGGCTGCCTGACCACGCTCTCCGCAGGCAGGGGACACGAGCACCGCCCCGTACCAGAGCCCGGCGCGGCGCCGGGGAGGGAACCCCGGCCCTCGCCTCCCAGGGCGGGCACGGCTCATCTTGCCACGACTGCAAACCCAAACTGGCTCGCTCCCTCCTGGGGACGGCTCTGCGAGCTCCAGCCACGCGGAGCTCGCAGGAAAGGCACGGCCTCAGCAGAAGGGGTGGAAGGTGACAGGCTCAGGTCTGCCCGCGGGCAGCGAGCTCAGCTGCTGGCACCCGTGGGAGGCTCAGCATTTCACCGCGGTGGTGCCCACCCGAGCCATGCTTTCACCTACAGCTCCTGCTCTGCCAGAAAGGCATTTTTCTCTTCCCCTCTGCTGTGAGTTTTGGCATTTTCAGGCAACGGCTCCAGCACGGAGGACCGGGCTGGGGAGCTCCGGGCAAGGAGCAGCAGCTCCCGCAGCTCTCCCGGTCCCCACGGGCAGAGGAGCGCTGCTGCGAGCACAGCGCCGGGCTGCTCTCAATGGGAACCCAGAGCAAGAGGCAGACAGAGAGAGCAGGAAAGAGCAGAGAGGAGTTCAGATTTAACGCCTCACACTGTACCTTGGTTTCTACCTTTATTCCCAGAACCTGAACAAGTGAAAAAACAAAACACGTTAGCAACGCACGAGCGAGCAGACGCCGCAGCAAACGACCTTCTCCCAGGGGCTGCCCGCGGGTCCCAGCAGGACCCTTCGGGCAGAGCATCCAGAACAGCCTGGCTGCTCCAGCTCGCCCGGGCGGGCTTTCCCTCCCCGGGGAGGACGGGGCATCCCAGCGGCTTACCTTGGTGTTAAAGTACTGGAAGATGTTCTTCAGGATGTCTGCTTCGATCCTGGACAGCACCAGCTCCTTGGGTGCGTACATAGCTACGTATCCATAGCAAAGGATGAGAGTGCTCTTTATTTTCTCCACTTCGTTGTCACTACGGTCCTGTTACAGCAGATGAGAAAATTAACGGGGGGAACGGTGGGGAACCAGGGCGGCTCTTCCCAGCTCTCAGGGGGAGGTGGTTTCTGCAGGGTCTGCCCAACCAGCTGAAGGTGTCCCCTGGAAAACAGGGCCCCTCCGAGCGGGTTTCGGACCTTCGCTTCCCATCCTTTTGGTGGTGGCAGCGACCTCCAGAGCCCTGATGGAGCCTCAGGCATCCCAGCATGAGCTGCACCAACAGCACATCTCTGTCCGAGGCACGAGCCCCAGTTTACCATCGAGCGTTACCTGTTAGAGCCCTGCGGGGAAGTATGTGAGCCCCAGCCTGGCCAGGTTAACCTGGTTAACTGCTGGTTAACTACCGTGCTAGCAAGCAGCATCCACTGCCCACCGAAAGGTTTCACCTGCGCTGTCCCAGGGAGCAGTTCGTGGCCGACCCCCTCGTACCACGGCCTGCGGGGCCGGGCAGGGGCAAGGGCTGCACGAGGGCTTCCTCGGCCAGCTCCCGAGCTCTGGGCACCTTTCTGTCGTGGGCCAGGGTCCCTTCCATGCCCACACAGCACTAATCCCGTCCCTCACACATCCAGTCTTAGAGACTGGGAATTAAAACAGCTGCCTAGGTCAGAAAATTGGAGGAAGGGCATTTGCTGCCAGCGCTCGGGACACAGAACAACCCCGTCTCCTGGGGCGCGCACGTGGCTGCAGGAGCCGCGTGGGGATCGCCGTCGAGCAGCGACGTGGGTGACAGCCAGACCACGCTCCGCATCAGGCCGGGGTCCCCCGCCGGACCCAGAAGCCCAGTTACAGCTTCCTCGAGCCCACCCAGCAAGCAAGCAGCTTCACCGGGACACGAGTCTGCAGGAGCGTATGGCTGCAAGCGAGGAGCTAATGCCAAGCAGCCCCTGATGCCAAGAGCGGCTCTCCGGAGAGGCGGAGGATATCCCAGCCCAAGCCAAACCCACCGAGGCAGGAAATTAACTCCTTTCCCGAGGACCGCTCCAGCACACGCCGTATCTGAAGGCGGCTGCGTGAGCCTTTTGCTGCCGGCTGTGTCGCAGCGGGGGCCCTTTGGCTCTTACCTTGAAGATACTGAACAGCCCCACAGATTTCTTGAAGACATCAGACCTAACAAAATCTTCCAGCTTGGCCAGGGTTTCCTCCAGGTGATTTATTGCACATATCCCAAAGCAGGAAGCAAGTCCCTGGAGGAAGCAGTGAAAACACATTAGCAGAAAGCTATTAATTCACCAGCCCCAGCTGACACTTAAAGAGAGCCTGTTTATTGGTTTCATTCCCGGCACCTGAGCCGTGCCCAGCTGGGAGCAGCCCCGGCAGCCAGCACTCCCCTCTCCCGGGACAGGGACCTGCCTCCAGGGGCTACAGGGCACAACGATGTCCTTGTCTGGGTGACAGGCTGGGACACCGCTCCAGAGGAGCCCTGGGGACAGGACAGACGCAGCACGCTCTCCAGCGGGCAGATGTCAGCCGCTCTGCAGGAGACAGGAGCCCGGTCGAGCGCTCCGGCTGGAAGCGAGAGCAGAGCAGGCTTAGCAGGTCCTGCCTTTCTGCTCTACCTCCAGGAGGTCTAGCAAGCTGGGCTGAAACTCCATAAACAGTTTATTCAAGAGCAGCCCTTGACGGAGTTGCATAAGCTGGAGCAAAGCCAGGCCCCATTAGCGTGTGTTTGCACTGCACTTAAAGGCAGCTGCAGGCGGTGGGCGATGGAGCCGGGCAGAGCTCAAAGGGAAGCCGGGGAGCGTGCGAAGCCGGAGCACGAGGCCGGCCAGGAAAAGCTCGACCCTGACCTCAGCTCCAGGGTAGCGGCGGAGGATCTGAGCTGGCGGTGAAGAAAATGCTGCAAAGGAGCCACAAGCAGATGCTTTTTAGCAGGGCCTGTAGCGATAGGACAAGGGGCAATGGTTTTAAACTAAAGGAGGGCAGATCTAAGGAAGATATTTTTGACGCTGAGGGTGATGAACACTGGCCCAGGTTGCCTAGAGCGGTGTTCATGCCCCATCCCTGGAAACATTCAAGGTCGGGTTGGACGGTGCTCTGAGCAACCTGGTCTGGTGGAAGACGTCCCTGCTGATGGCAGGGGGTTGGATGACCTCTAAAGGTCCCTGCCCACCCAAACCATCCTGCGGTTCTACGACCCGAGCACACGAGCTGGAGGTCACCCAGGGAAGGTGGAGCAGCATCCCCAGCTGCTCCAGCGAAGGCAGCGGCAGGTCTGTGGTGGCATGGTGGGTGCGAGGCTCGGTGGAGCGCAGCACAGGTAGACAGAGATGTCGCCAGACCTTGGCGCAGGCAAGAGCTGCCGGAGCCCAGAGAAACGTCTCACCAGCTGGAGATGCTCTGGGGAGCAGCGGGAGACGCTGCCGCAGCCCCCAGGGTGACAGCAGCTCCCAGAGGAGCGGGAAGACCAAGGTCCCCTCCCTGCCACAGGGACGGGGCAACCTTCAGGGTCCGAGGGAGCAAGAGCTCACACCAGGGACGTGAGTTAACGCTGCAGAAGGTGGGAACGTTTCATGAATCAGCCACGCTCATTTAACAGTTGGCGGCCAAAGTGGGGGGCTGAGTCCGTCAGACCCCACGGCAGGCCAGGACGGGCAACCAAGCCAGAAGAAAACGCCTGGGTTTTTTTTTTTTTCCTGTAGCTCTGGCTTAATTCCCCAAACCTGCGGGGCTACACGAGCCCCAGCCCAAAGACAAAGCAGGAGCCAACAGGCCCCTTCTGGCAGCAGGCAGAGGCTCGCTGGGCTGCAACAGGGGCAGCGCCAGGCTGCCGGGGACAAGACAGCGATGACAGCTCTGCCTGCGAGATGGCAGCTGGCAGTAACAGAGCAGCTCCAGACACAGCCCAGGCTGTCGCAGCAGCTCCATCCCCGAAACCTGCAGAGACCCTCCTGGCACCACGGGACTTGTGGGTCTGTCCAGGACATTCAACAAGGCCAAGGGCAAGGTCCTGCACACAGGTCGGGGCAAGCCCTGCTGCCAGCACAGATGGGGATGGATGGATGGATGGATGGATGGATGGATGGATGGATGGATGGAGAGCAGCCCTGCGGGGGAGGACTGGGGGACACTGGTGGGGGACAAACGGGACGTGAGCCGGCAACGTGCGCTGGCAGCCCAGAAAGCCAAGCGTCTGCTGGGCTGCCTCACCCGCAGCGTGGGCAGCGGGGCGAGGGGGGGATTCTGCCCCTCTGCTCCGCTCTGGTGAGACCCCCCCGGAGCACCGTGTCCAGCTCGGGGGTCCTCAGCACCAGACAGACGTGGACCTGTTGGAGCAGGGCCAGGGGAGGCCAGCGAAATGGCCAGAGGGCTGGAACCCCTCTGCTGTGGGGACAGGCTGAGAGCTGGGGGGGTTCAGCCTGGGGAGGAGGAGGCTGCGGGCAGAGCTTATTGCAGCTTTGGAGTGCTTAAAGGGGGCTGACAAGAAAGATGGGGACAGACTTTTTAGCAGGGCCTGTAGCGACAGGACAAGGGGGAATGGTTTTAAACTGAAAGAGGTAGGGTTAGACCGGACATAAGGAAGAAAATCTTTACACTGAGGGTGGTGAAACACGGGCACAGGTTGCCCAGAGCAGTGGTCAATGCCCCATCCCTGGAAGCGTTCAAGGGCAGGTGGGACAGGGCTTTGAGCAACCTGATCTAGTGAAGGATGTCCCTGCCCACGGCGGGAGGATTGGACTGGATGATCTTTAAAGGTCCCTTCCAACCCAAACTGTTGCTTCTACAATTTCCCCAAGGAATGAGCTCTGCCAGCACCCTCAGGGCTGGCAAACAGCACCCTGTCCCAGGCTGGGGCCACAGGAGACAGGGTCCCAAGGCACCCCCCTGCATCTCACCCAGCTTCCGAGCCCTCTTGCCCTTGGGGTGCTGCAGGCGGGCTCTCTTCACTTTTCTGGGCTCATGCAACCTACCCCACAAGCCATTCTCCAGGAGGTACAAGCCCAGGCCAGGCATGGTGGGACCAGAACAGAGAGGTCCGCATGGTAGGACTGGCAAATTGCAATAGCTGCCATTTAAATATGACAATAGGCCTGACAACAGTAACCTAGTCAGAAGGACAGAAATAGGATGCCATCTCTGTAAGATTATATATTTAGGAAAAATGTCTCCACTAAAAGGGCTGTCAGGCCCTGGCAGAGGCTGCCCAGGGAAGGGGCTGAGTCCCCATCCCTGGAGGGATTTAAAAGCCAGGGAGATGTGGTGCTGAGGGCCATGGTTTAGTGGTGGGCTTGGCAGTGCTGGGTTAACGGTTGGACTTGATGATCTTAAAGGTCTTTTCCAACCTAAACGATTCTGTGATTCTATGATTGCTCCATCAGGATAACCCTTGGGATGTTTGGCACAACTCCTCCTCACCTCCCTTTCTGCCTCCTCGTGGTATCTGGCTGTTTCCAGGAGCTCCTGGAGCTGCTTTTGCACGAGGTCTTTGCTGGAGCACGCCCCAAGCGTCGTCCCGATGCATTTATAGAGGAAGTTCTGGAAGAGCAACAGGAACGTTACCACCCCGTGAAACCCTGCCAAGCCCCCGGAGGCCGGCTGAGCTTGGGCACGCACAGATCGCTCCTCGCAGCACGCTGGAGGCTTGGGCTCTAAAGCAAAGGTGCAGGACAGAGCCCGGCCGTACGCAGCTGGGACGCTCGGAGCACTGGGACAGAAGTCCCACCGCAGAGCGGCGTTCGGTCCAAGGAAAAGCCTCCCCACCAAGGCGCTCTCAGCTGAGCCCGATCGGCAGCTCAGCGTCGCAATACGCCGCTAACCCCGGAGCAGCACTGAGCCAACTGCCTTCACCGGAGCCAGGAACAGGTCTAACGAAACCCTTGTTCCTGCCCAGGGAGAAACAAAGTCACTGCGACAGAGGGAGCACAAAGATGGATTTTCCAGCGATGCCTCCGCAGCCCCTGGTGACCAGCCAAGCCGGGCTCAGCTCCGACTGCTCCTACATCCCTACAGAAACACCAAGGCCTTCGGCAGCCGCCGGCACATGGGAGACCCCTTCCCTCCTGAGCCGCCACAGCCAGGCCTCCCCTCTCCTCTGCCCTCGCCAGCCCGGAGGTTACAACCTCGCAGCCCACCAGAGCCGCAGTCAGAACCGGCTTCTTTGGTTCCTTCCCTTCTACGCCCGAGAGCTTGTCCTGGTTCAGCTCGCTTCTCACTCAGCTTAATTCCAGGCCCGTTCGCAGCAGATGCAACGCAAGCTGCGGAGATCACGAGTTGGGTCTGACCAGCACAGGCAGAGCAACGCGGCCTGGCTGGGACCTCTTGAGCCAGCGATTCGGCTGTGGACTGACCAATATTTCATTTTCACACCTACCCAGCTGCCTCGTTAACCTCTTGCTATTTCTTCTTCCCTCCTAACACCCCTTCCCCAGCGCCAAGCTGTCGGCAGAACGATGCTCCCAGAAAGCATCGAGGGCTGGATGAGCCCTGCCCCTGCCAACACACCGCGGCGGGACGGGCAGTGCCAGCCCCTCGATCCCCCCGCTCCCCCCGACGATCACCTTCTCCAGCGGGAGGCCGTTGTAGCTGTTCAGCTGCCTGCACATCTCCGTGACAAAATGGCAAATCCACGTGTTGTCAGAAACGGCCGCCAGCGTCTCCTGGAGGAACTGCGGGAGGAAGAGCCGTCAGCCCTAACCAACCTGCTGCTGGCTAAGCGAGGGGCCTCAGCCGGGAGGGCGAGAGCAGCGCAATAAGTAAAACCCCGGGGCTTGCGTCGGACCTACCCGGACTCTGGTCCGCACCGAGCGAGCGGGCACCCCCCGGATCACCGCGGGAGGCCGCCCGGCCCTTCGGAAGGCAGGCTGCCCACCCGAGCGGATCCTGCCAGCACGCAGCCATTCCCCCCACTCCAGAAATGTGCCTTTTTCCTCGGGGTCAGGTCTCTTCCGAGATAAACCGCACCCAGGTAACACTGCCATCATCAGAGGAGCAGGATGAGCCCTGCCCAATTTTAATTGCTTCTCCATGCCCTATTTTAAGGCTCTCCAATTAAGCGGGGAGACACTCCTGGGACCGCTGTTCTCTGACCCACCAGCAAGCCTGAAAGCTCATTTTTAACCTTCCCTGCAGGAACCACAAGTCACCCTCGGCGCTGACCTGCAGCCCTGCTTCTGAAGCGACGAGACCCGGCAGCGTGACAGCGAGCGACCCTCTCTGCGCCCGCTGTCAGGGTGGGCGAAGGCGAATACCCTCTGCGGAGCCAGCCCGTGCTCCTGTCCTGCATGCGAAGCCCCGGCAAGCCCAGCCCAGGGGAGCTCCGGAGCTAGTTGCCGCTTGCCCTCCCACCGCCCCGTTGCCTCCCCGGCACGGGGACCCTTACCAGCAGCAGCTTCTCTTCCCACTCCTTCTGGGACAGGGACTTCTCCGTGTTCTCTAGGAGAAAGCACATTTTTTTTTTTTTTACACTGGTTTCTCATCCTCACTGTACACCACGCAGCGGGGGCCGACCGCTCTTCAAAATGCGGTGTGTCCTGTACTTGGCACAGCGGGGCTAACCACTCCAGACACAAAGGTACTCCTGGCAGGAATTAGTGGCACCAGGGCGATTAAAGTCCTTATTAAAATGGGAAATGGCACTTCTTCAGAGAGCTTCAATGTACCGAGGGTCACCAGGCACGTGGGGAGTCCCCCACCCTATTCGTGGACACCCCGCACGCAGTCCGGTTTGGAGAAGGTGACTCCAGCAGTTTCTCCCGAGCAGAAGCCCCTTCCTACCTTCTATGTGCTCCACCAAGAGAGGGACCTGCTTGCTCCAGAGCTGGTCCAGCGCGGGGTGGACGCTGTAATGCAATACGGTCAGCAGCCGCAGGGCAGCCGCCCCCCGGCAGTCTCCTACGTAGGGCTGTGAAGATACAACCTGAAAGGTCGGGGATGGGTGTTAGCGCAGAGAAAGTCACTTCCAGGTCACGAGTCAGAAAATACGAGACAAAAGACGGGAACGCAATACTGGGAAGCGATTGATCGCTACACATCAAAGAAACTACAGCTTCCTCCTTTTTCTCCAGCTCTCGATAGAGAAATGTTGTCAGGAGAGAACGTCTCTCCATACCCGGGATTCATCCCTGGGCAAAGGGGAGCAAGCCCCAGGACCGAGGGCCAGTTTCTCAAAGCCCTGTAAGAAGAGCTGGAGATCCGCACTGCTGCACGCCCCGCTTACGGCTCTGGGTGCCTCGGGGGGTCTGAGCTTTCACAGCCTGGATGGAGACGCTCCTGCGCGCGGAGGGGATGGCGTTGCGCCCAACCCCAGAGGCGCACGGCGGTTCTGGGTACGGGCACCTCTGCCTGGAGCAGCAGGGCGAAACGGGGCGTTCACCCCTCCTGTTTGCTGGGACAGGCCCGGTGCAGCGCCGCACGAGCCGCCCCTTCTCTCAGTCCATCGGGGACAGGGGACGGAGCTTTCTTTGGATGTGCCCGTAACCAGAGAAAGGAAGAGCTCTGCCTGCAGGCCACTTACCAGCAGTCTCGTCGTTAGAGCATAGGGCGACGGAAGATTTGCTACAAACAGAAGGGAAAAAAGCGTAAGACGGCATCTCCCGCCGAGCGCCCACGAAGCCGGCCGGCAGCTGCCAGGCTTGCAGACGAGTCCCAGGCTCGTGCACCCCAGCATCCATCGGGGGAGGCCAGCACTGACCATTCAGGTCGTAACGGATAAGGGACGCGTTTTCTCCCTCCTCTTGCTTCTTCACGGCCAAATACATGAGGCTCTTGCAGAGCGGGGTCAGGGCGTTGGTGAACTGTATCGGGGTCACAAACTCCAGGAGGTACGGCCACAGAACCTGCCGGGAGACGGGGAGCATGGCACGGCTGGCGCAGGGCTCCCGGCAAGAGCCTGGCTATGGGATGGAGACCCTGCGCCGGAGCACAGGACCGAGAGGGAGAGGAGGGGGAGATGCCAGGTCAAATGCCTTTTCCTGGCAGGGAAAATCCCCGAGTGCCCTTCGGCAGTGCTGTTGTTCAGGGAGGGGGGTGTCCGCTGCCTGTGCCCTACTCCGGCCCCACCAAAGCTCCAGCCCCAGCTCCAGCCCTTTCACAGAATCACAGAAGGGTTTGGGTGGGAAGGGACCTTCAAAGCTCATCCAGCCCAACCCCTGCCATGGGCAGGGACATCTTCAACCAGAGCAGGGTGCTCACAGCCCCGTCCAACCTGGCCTTGAACGTCTCCAGGGATGGGGCATCTCCCACCGCTCTGGGCAACCTGTGCCCATGTCTCACCACCCTCAGCATAAAGATTTTCTTCCTTAGATCCAGTCTGAATCTCCCTTCTTTCAATTTAAAACCATCACCCCTTGTCCTGTCGCTACAGGCCCTGCTAAAAAGCCTGTCCCCATCTTTCTTGTCGGCCCCCTTTAAGCACCGCAAGGCTGCAATAAGCTCTGCCTGCAGCCTCCTCCTCCCCAGGCTGAACACCCCCAGCTCCCAGCCTGTCCCCACAGCAGAGGGGTTCCAGCCCTCGGACCATTTTGGTGGCTTCCTCTGGCCCCGCTCCAACAGGTCCACGTCTATCTTGAGCTGAGGACTTCCAGCACCCCTGCCTCGCTCCAGCCTTAGAGAAGCTGGTGGGGAGGGTACGCGTGGGCCCGTGGGAGGACAGCTTCCCAAACCAAACCTCTGCCCTGCTCTCGGAGGGATGAGGATGGTGGCAATAGCTCCTACAAGGGTTGGGAGCGGTGACAACCCATCCCGCCTGGCATACGGGACACCCTGCACGTTGCACGGGTGGTGCGGGCTGTGCCGAGGGCAGCGCGGGACCCCCGGTGCACGGACGGTGGCTCTGGGGCCAGCACCGACCACCCCAGAGGCGACTGTGCAGACTCACGTTGTTCATCCTGTCGACAGTCGTGCTAAGGAGAAAGAGCGTATTGACGCTGATGCTCTGGACGCTGTCACTAGTGAGGTCATCGGCGTCCAGCGGCTGCTTTTTGGGCTGCTGGAGGAGAGGGGAGGTGCAGGTCAGTGTGGATGCCGCAGCAGGGCCAGCGGCAGCTCTGGATGACTCCCTTAGCAAACACGCTTCCCAAGCCATTGAGATGGCATGCCTGCAAACAGCGTGCTGGGAGGAACCGGCAGAACCTGAAAGCCTCTCCTGGTTCATGGCCCATCTCCAGCACGTGCTCCAGCTCTACACATGCAGCTCAGAGGGGCTGCAGAGCTCCCGCAGCCCAAACCATCGCCCCTGCTCCTCTCTGACGGGGAAAGGGATGATCCGAGCCCCGGGGTGCTTTTAGTTGTGCCCACATCTCCAGCCCAGCTGGACAAGCGGGGCTGGAGGCAGCCAAGCCCCCACGTAAGGGATCTGCCCCACCGCGAGGGCAGCAGCCTGACCCAGCGTGGCTACACGGCGGGCACGGAGCCGGCAGGAGGTGGAGGTCCTGCCGGTGCAGCCCCCACGTCCTGGCTGGTGTCCTTTGGACGCAGGGACAGCTGTCCCAACGGCCTCCCTCCTGCTCCCGAGGTTTGCCCCGCTCCTCCTTGCTCCAGAGGCAGGAACCACAACACGCCATCGGGGGAAAATAGGGAGGAAGCTGCAGTGCTGTCGGCCGAGGGCTGGGCGGTGGGGACGGCGAGGGGGACATCCCGAGGGCCTGACGTGGGGAGCCTGCACGGGGGCAGAACTGGGGGCTGCAGGTGGTTCGGACGCTTTGGTCCTAGCGCAAGGGCTGCCCTGGGGAGGGTTCAGGGTCGAGAGGCCGCAGGCGAAGCGAAGCAAAGCACGCAGGCTTCTGCCAGCCACACCGCTCCGCTGAGGGCAGCGGTGGCCAGGCTGGATGGGAGAGCTCTGCAGGCTGCGCATCCGCAGACCTGGGTACCGGGCTGCCTCCCCCACGGGTCTGCCTGAATCGGTGCTGCCGGGAGCCAGGGACGGGCACAGCTACAGACAGGGACTTGCCCAGTCCCACCTGGGTACCTCTCTGTAGGAGTCTCACCCCACCTGGATGTGCTTACCGCGTCCGAGGGAAGGGCGCACTGGCGGACGAGGAACTCCATCATTGCCTCCCCGCCGGGCTGCTCCAGGTAGCCGTGGTGAGCCATGGCGCTGATCACCTGCACCACTGCCCGCTTCACCTGCGCGGGCAGAGCAGCGGCACCGGCATCGGTGCGGGGCGGAGGGGAGGAGCTGCGCGCGGGGGGGTTCTGCCTGCTGCAGGGTCCTCCTCACAGCTGCCCTTCGCTGCCGCCTCCTCCTCCTCCTCGCTAGCGGGGAATGTTATTACGGGCCCTACATACAGCCCTTCAACTGGGCTTGGGCTCTGCCAGCAGCAGCCGGGCAGCGCACGGGGCAGCGAGGTCAGCTGCCCGCTGCTCACGTCTGTGGGGCTGTCCGGAGGGGACCGGACAGGAGCCCACGGCCACACCACCCACCGCACGCGGTTACATCTGGCAAAGCAAAGTTTGTGTTTTGCAAGCGGGACGCGCCCTGCGACTGCGTGAGCCGAGTCACCGGCAGCCTGCTGCTCCTGGCAGCGCCGCGCGTTGTCTTGACACGCAGCGCTCCACGCAGGGCCGTGCTTCGCAGCAGCAATCTCCCTGCTAGGCAGGGCTGCCGACGCTCAGGCGTGCTCTCTGCACGGGGCGCAGACAGAAATCGAGTCTCCGTGTGCTCCCCCGTTCCTGGGAGGGTATCTTCTGGGGACCTTGGCAGAACTGCCAAAACCCCAACCAGGAGAGAGATGAGCAACAGGAGGCTGCAGAGGACAGCCGGGCTGGCAGGGGCAGGGGGCACGGCTATGCGGGGCCCCAGAAATAAACCCCCACCCCTGAAGCACCCCGCAGAAGAGCAGAGACTCAGCTTACCTTATTGTTGCTGTCTTGCAGAGGAAGTTTCATGGATGAAAGAATGAAGGGCTTTTTAATTTCCATTTGAGAGGCTGAAAAAAAGAAGACAGACTCTGAAGCTCGGTGATGCTCTAGAGCTGCTGAGGACAGACCTGCTGATCCCGAATATCCCCTTTCCCGGATAGGGAAGGCTTTGTCCCTTGTCCCCTTTCCCAGCTGGCCGGGCCACCAGACTGGTTTCCTTCCCCCCTGATCCTGCAGCCAAGGATGGGCTCGTCTCCTCATCCCAGGTCCCAGCAGGGGAACGAGGGGACTCATGGAAAGGGACCCATCGGAGGAAGGGGAAAGCCTGCCTGCAGCCCCTCCGCGCCTTCCTGCTTCGAAACCCCGACAGGGACCGTGGCCGGTGGGGTGGCAGCCGCCCCGGTACTCACGGGCACTGTTGATGATCTGCCTCATGATGAGGAGCGTCCCCACACGGGTCCTCTCGTTGCTGCTCTCCAGCTTCGGGAGGAGGAAGGCCAGGACGCGGTCAGGGAACGAGCAGGCTGCGGGAGCCAAACCAGCCGTCAGGGACGCGCATCGTCCCAGGGACGGCGCACAGCCTAGAGCTTGGGGATGCAGGCACCGCATCCCCTACACGGGGGCATCCCGCCCCGGGTATCCCCACGGGCGATCGGGGGCTGCGTGCCTGCTACGCGCGGCAGGGCTTTGCCTGCTGCGTCAAACCGCGCGGAGGTTGGAAGGCGCCGCTCCTCCTCTCCCCGGGGAAGCGGCCTGCCGCCGTGCCACCCCGCCAGCCAGGCTAACCGGCCCGTCCTGCTCTTCACTTCCAGACCTGAGCTTTTCCCTGGCGCTTTCAGCAAATTTCCTGCGTTCTCCAGGGAGCTGAAGGAGTTTAAATTATACCTTCCAACTAGTGCCGCCCCGTCCGTCAAAACATTTTGATTGTTAAAAATAAACCCGGTCTATGGATGCTGAAATTGGAGCAACACCCGTGGGCATCCGAGAGGCGTGTTTGGGGAGGGACGGGCTGCGCGGAGGCAGGGCGGCCTGAAGATTGCTCAGGCAAAGGCAGCTCGGCCGCAGGTTTGCCTTCACGAAGGCTAGCAAGAAAGGGACGTCACCGAGCCGCGACTCCGCAGCAGCTTGTCACGCCACTGCTCTTTTTCTGGCAACTGCACACGCTTCTGTCCGTGCCATGGCCGTTCAGCGAGGAGAGCCAGAACTGGGGGAGGCAGGGCTCCCGCCGCCGAGCTCACGCGCAGGCTGGGAACGCGTAAGCTGTAGGTCAGCCCACATCTCCTGCTCAGTCCGAGCGCAGGGGACCCCGCTGTGCTCTGAACGTTTGCAGTAACCCGGGATAACGACGGCATTAGCTGTACGCAAGATACAGCAACAAGGAGTGCAGACGAGCAGGGTACCCCCAAAGCCAAACTACATCTACTGCCCCCAAGCCCAGGCGCGGCACACCGCAGGACCTGGCTCGAGAGGTCTCTCTGGGTTGGTACAGCTCAAAAGCTCTGAAGAAACCTTTGAAACGGAGCCAGGCGCCTTTGGGAAGGTCCCTGGAAGGCGTGAGCCAGCAGTGAGCTCCAGGGGAGTGGAGCTGGCCCCATGCTCTTCCTCAAAGAGCCCCAGCGAGAGATGCTCTCCCTGGACGCCAGCCTTTAGGGACTGGCAAACCCACAGCCTTCTGCAAGCGTGAAGCCACGGGCTAGAGCCAGGACAGAAATCACCCCCCTCCCCTCCCATGGCTGAGAGATGGCCACGATATCCCCAAGCCCAGCTGAGACCCTGCATTCACCCCCCACAACCCCTTGGAGAGGACCACGGAACACCAGGAAAAGCAGCAGTGGCGGTGCAGCACACCCACACCTCTCCGGGGAGTTCGGGACAGCCACGCCACGGCACCCCTTACCCAGGACGGTGAAGCATCGAAGAACCTCAGTGTGATTTTTAACAGTCAAGGGGACCGATGGATCTGCAGGAGCACAAATCTGTGGGAGAAACGGCTGCGGTCAGGGACGTCACCTGGAACAGGCGCTGCCAAGCTGCAGACCCAGCCCTGGAGAGGCAGAGCTGTGCTTGGTGCCGAGATTCGGGACAGACAAAGCCCTGGGCTGGGGGGTGACAGCATCCCATGACACGGATGCCCAGAGCGGTGCTTTCTGCCTGCTGCTGGCCGAGCGGAGCTCTGCCTGTGCTCGCAGCAAGTTAAATCATCTCAAGGAGACCACTTGGGAACGAGGTGCCTGCGCAGGAGCCACGGGACCTTGTTTGAACATGCCCCGCCACCCAGCTGGGACCACTGGCCTCCGCTGGGACCTCTTCAGCATGAGTCAACCCTTCCCGGTGCTACTAAAATGATTCAGGCTCTTAATTCAATTTACGTTGCAGCAAGGACAAGTGCATCTGCTTGCTCTGGTCTGCCAAAAAGACACTTCGGTCTGCAACTGAGCCAGAGCGGCCGCCTGAGGCCAGCCACATCCCGCAGCCCCCGAGCCACAGGGCTGCCCCTCTGCAGCCGCGAGCAGCTTTTGCCCGTCGAAGCCCGTCATCAAGCAGCAGTTCCTACCAACGGCACCGTTACCATACTCGGTTGTAAACACCACTTTGGTAGAGTGTGTTATTTTAAAGTACAGCCTCTCCGCTGAATGCTTCCAAGACTCCAAGTCAGTTAAATATTAAAAAAAAAAGCGTTCAGACCTGTTTTCAGCCCCGGGAGCATGATCTTAAGAGTTTAGTAATACAACAGACCTTGCACCCCTGCGGCTGAAGAACGGCTGAGGAGGAGTCTGGGCTCAGCAGCCTGAGAAGGGCTCCTGCACGCTCGCTGCTCCGTGGCGAGCCAGTGCCCTCGCTTATCCTCAAAGAGCAAACTTTTTAAAAGGTGCATTGATTTTGAGGTGTTTGTTTTCAACCTGCTGCATAATTGTGCAGCCAGAGCCGCTCTCGCTTCAGACAACTCGACTGCGTGTGTGACTCCGATATATCGTATACCAGAGCCCGAGAGCTGGCAGTGCCACCGGTGAGCGGCCGAGAGCCTCAGAGAGGCACGACCAGGGACAGAAAAGCCAAGCAGGCTGCACACCCCGGTCTCAGGCTGACCCAGGGGAAGCCTCGAGCCCTGCAGACCGAGCTCACGGGCAGGCTCCAGTGTTACGCCTCAGAAGAATCCCACCTTCCCCCCAGCACCCTCCCAGGGGCGGCTGCCCCCTGCCCGGTCCTCACCTGGGGGTGCAGGGTGCCCAGGAGGGAGTCCAGCTGCACGTCAAGGCTGCGGCTGCCGATGTTGACAGAAGCTTCCAGGATCTGGCAGAGGCTCTGCAAGAGACCAGGTTGCAGTTTGCATCAGGAAAATACCCGGGCTCCAGAGGGCAGAGGATCGCGACCCTGTGCTATGCCAGCCCAAGGCGGGGGACTGCAGGCAAGAGCAGCGATCACGAACCCGCCACGGCGGCAGCGAGCACCGTAATCCATCCTCTACGGGAGGACACAGCTCGGGTGCTCCCGAGAGCTGCCCCTTCCCCGGATGCCATGGCAGGAGGCCACGAAGAGGCACGCTGGCCGCTGCGAGCCACGGCTGGGCGCACAGGGAGAACCAGGCACACGGCAGAGAGCCTGGAGACGGCAGCAGAGACGGGCTGCAGCCCACGCCATCCTCCCAGATCACGGGGCACAACCACCTGAGGCATGGGCTCGGTAGCAAGAGGGATCACGATGCAGGGAGAGGAATCTCGCATGGAAAAGGCAGTTGCAGCCCAGTCCAGCTGAGCAGAGGCATGGCGTGAACTGTGTGACACCGTCGGTAAGGTAAGGACCGAGACCGCTTTGCTGCTGCCGCTTTCCCACGTGGCCGCACGCTGCTCTCCGGGACGGGCAGAGCTGCTGCTCAGCGTCCCTCCTGCATTCACGGACGGCTGTCGGCACTGCCAAACCGCAGCACAACCCGCAGCCGGCGGGCAGAGGTACGCTACCCAGCCTACGCCCCAGCAAGGCTCCCAGTCGATAGGGACGGGTCCTCGGCCGGCGACACCAGCGCTCAGAGCTGCTTACCTTGGATATGTAGAAGGCCTCCGCGTGCTTCTTGTAGAGGGCGAGGATGCCGGGAATCAGCTTAGGGAGCTGCTCCTCCAGCTTTTCACTGGGCATCAGGTAGCTCATCGGTCCCATAGCCTCCACCACGGCCAGTCTCAGCTGCGGGGAGAGACTGCGCGTCAACAGCCTGGCCCAGGTCCTGGGCGGACAGGCCTGCCACAGTGTCGCTCCGCTGCTATGGAAGCTCTTCCTGGCGCTTCCAGAAGCCTCTGGGCAGAGGCAGGGACAGCGTTTCACCTGGCTTTGCCAGTCCAAGCACAAGGGGTGCTCAGCAGAGAAGGGGGATGCCTCAATATGTCACCCATGCCTGCAGAGGACAAAACCTGGCCGGCCATCTCCCAGCTGTGGCATATGCCCAGGCTGTCCCCCAAAGGGCTGCAGAAGCACCCCATGCTCTGCTCTCCAGCAACGGGGAGCAAGCAAGCGACCCGTTCTGCACGCGTTACGTGTGGGACACGAGGACAGAGGGAACCCCGCAGAGCTGCAGGGCACAAGCAGAAATCCAGCCCCAAATCAGAGCCGGGGGCTTGCTCTTCTGGGGGCCACGTCCTCACGGAAGGGTGCAGCTGAGATGCTGCGAGGCCGACGTCAGGCTAACAGCCCCCCACCCCAGGGTGGTCCCGCCATGCCCCCGTCCCCCCACCTTGGCTTCCCGGTGCTGCAGCCAGCTGTTGAAGAGCACTTCGTACGCGCTGAAGATCTCGTTTGAGAAGGTGTCCTTCCTGACCGTGGGGTCCGGGGCCTTGTCCAAGTTCGCCAAGTACTCCTGGATGCTCTCACTGAAGTGCTGCAGAGCTAGGAGACAGATCACGTCGTTAGATCTTCCACGCGTACAAGACAGTGTTTGTTTTAGCCCCTCCAAAAAGCAGATGGTTGACATGCTGTTTTACTGGGCAGCTTCTCAAGGGATAGCAGATGCACCAGGACTCTCCCTGGCAGGCTGAGAGACTTCCCGAGAGGTGCCCTGGCTACGAGGGACCCTGGCAGGCAGCCACGACAGAGATACACGCTGCTTTCTGCTTCCTGGGCCAGGGTTGATATAACCAACTCCAGAGACCCAGCTCCCCTGACCCACGGGAGCCCGGATTTGCCACATGGGTTATTCCTACGCGTTCGTTAGCAGCTAGGGCGGCCAAGAATTAAAGCCTCACCGCCACAGGCAAGCCAGCGCACCGCAGCTCAACGAGTTCGCCTGGTCCCTGGGCCAGCAAGTGCTGCGTGTGAGCACACGTTGTTTTTCCTCCTGCGAAGCGGACCGGCGACAAGAGCATGTGTGTGTAAAGGCACGCGTCCCAGCTCAGACGCGAGGCTCAGCTAGAGACCGCTGACCCCGGGGATACCCATCTTCCATCTCCCCCTCCCCTGAGGAAGCCCTTGCCGTGGCTTTATGGGGTTCCCCCAGGCTTTACAGCATTCCTGGGGCAGCGAGGGATCACCTAACACCAGGAGCAGGTCTCAGCTGACAGCTCCCGAGGGCTACGAACACCCCCGTAGTTTTATTTTGGGTGTTATCCAACAGCGGAGCGCACCGAAAAGGCTCCCAGCTCCAGGAGCTCCCGCGCGGGACGTTGCTGCAGAAGCTCAGCACGAACCTCCGCGGGCTGAGCCCCGCGCTGCTGCTGACCGCGGACATGGCGGGCAGGCTGCCAGTGCTCCGGGCAGGTTTGCCCAAGCAGCGTCCCCGTACCGGCCTTTCACGGGCAGCCCTGGGAAGCACCGCTCGCTGCAAGCCCTGCCCGGCTGCCCCGTCCGACCCACAGCCCCAGCGCACCCGTCTGTCTGTCCCTCAGCTCCTTCCAGGCCCATCCCGGGACCCCCAGGCACCAGCACGTGGGGGGAAGGACCCTGCTTCCCCTCCAGGTGCTGCCAGGGGCATGCCTGCGCTCCCTTCCTCGATCTCTTAGTGCACAGCGAGGCTCTCAAAGCTTCCTCACCCTTCGCTAGCTTTTTCCTACCAAGCGAAGCAGCCTGGGGCTTGCAGAGCTGCTGTCGTGCCGCCAACCCGGCCAGGGCCAGAGCCTTGGCTGCCGGCACCGCCACGGGCCACCGGAGTGGGACCCCCGAGGGGTGAGGCTGAGGCAGGGGGAGAGGAGAAGGATCGCAGCCCGCTCGAGGGCGGAGGCACCCCGAGCTCACGGGGTCCCAGCCCCGGCTCAAGCAGGGCCAGCCGGAGCAGCCTGCCCAGGACGAGCTCAGCGGCCCCTCTCCCGCTAGAGAAGGATGGCTCCTGCGGACGGTCCCACAGCAGCACCCTGGGGAAGAGGCCCCTGCACCCATGGGACACCTGTGGGACCGAGCCGTCCCGCCTCGGGCACGACAGCCCCGCTCCTGCCAGAAAGTCGCTCAGCAGGAGCCTGTTCAGCTCCTCCAGGGAGGGAGATCTTGCAAGCGACGTCCCGCACTAACGGGGTGAATAAAAAAACCCGCGATGCCCTGGCACCCTGGGCAGGAGGTCTCCCACAGTGAGATCGTGGCAGAAGATGGAAAACTGAAGGACACAAGCGGCTGGCCCCGTGTTGCAGCAAGACGCGATAGAGGAGCACCGCGTTTCTGGCACAATAACCGCTCGGTGCCGTCTGACCGGCGCCCACGCTATCAGCTGGGGACTCCGGAGCCCGGTCATGCCTGATCCCTCGTGCCCATGCGACCCCACAGCAGTGGGATGGAGAGGCTGACATGGCCCCTGAGGATGCGAGATGACGCGAGGGCACGTCAGCTCTCGGGGCCCCCGCCGAAGCTCGATGCGCCCACGTTATCGCACCCGGAGGAGGAAGCGGGTTCCCGCAGGAGGAGGAAGCGGAGAGGGGGCTCCCGAGAGAAGAGCCCGGCACCCTGCGCTGCACACCGAGGCTCCGCGGCAGGGGTTGCACAGCCTCCGCTCCCTCCTCGCCTGCGGCGGTTGTTTATTTTCAGCCCAGTAGGATCAGAGGTGCTGAGTCACTCCGCGACCTCATACCAAAGCCCGATCATTTCAATCACATGCCTCCTCACCCGGAGGCTGCAACCCAGCCGGTGGCACGCAAGAAAAGTACTGCAAGTGCTTCCTGCCTGCTGGAAGAGACCATCGCCCTCGGGGCCGAGCCCTGGTCTGCCGCTGTCCTTAACGGGGGGGCAGAACCCCCCAACCTGCTCCCCACGGCTCAGAGGGATGGGCAGGGCTCGGAGGGGACGCAGGGACGATGGACCACCGGAGTCCGATGCTGCACAGCGGAGCTTGTGCTGCTGAGAACCCACCGGCAGCGGGGAGGGTCTGGCTGCTCTTTGGGCAGAAACTGTGAGTTCGCGTCGATGCCCGCTTCGGAGGGGTCAGGAAGGTCCCCGGCTCACCCCCGTCACACCCAGCGCCTTTCTGGAGCGGGGAACGGAATCCAGACCCCATCTTCACTCCATCTCCAGGCTGGAGCCAACGCGCCCTTGCTTCGGTTAAGTCCTAAAGTTTCTGTGACCAGTTTGTCTTGACAGAAGCGAACATGTCCAGCCAAAACCATCACCTACAAGTCCTCCCCCAGCCTAAAGACAGGCGGATGCGAGGGCAACGGGCAATGTTGTGCCTGGCTTTACTTTGTTGTTGTTGTTGTTTTTTTTGAAAAAGCTTGTAGCCAGGAGCCTGGGAGCAATAGCTACTCCAGCCAGCAAGGTGGTAGGCCACAGCTGGGAAGCTCATTCCCTTCCCGACAGCGGGGCCGACGAGGGCCACACCGCTCCCAAGTCAGAAAGCGGCACCTTGCTGACTCCTCCGGAGCGGTAAAACCAGGACCACATCCCCAAATCCACCTCTCCATCCCCGCATTCAGTCCACATCAAGCTCCACGCAACTACCCAGCAGTCTGGTACCTCCTTGGCCCCGTCCCTCTGCCCTGGGCCACCCTGGAACAGCAAAACCACCCCAAAAAGGCCTGCCTGTGTTGCACGGATGTGCTGACTCCAGAGTTACCTCATCTGCCTTTCAGTTATTGAAAACTTTGGCAAAAAATTATACAGAAACCATATGGAGCCAGAAATCCAGCATGCCGGCAGGTGATGGCTTCTGAATTTCGCAGGCAGCTGAACCCCGCTGGCTTCATCCCAGATGAACAGGGATGAAGAGGGATTCACCGGCAGCGCTTTAGGATACGAGTTAAGAGGTTGCAAGTACGCTGCAAGAACAACAAACTGACCGTGCCTCAGTGGCAGCGGCTACGGAGTCATTTTGGGAGGAACACGTGCGGACCTGGGACGTCGCATTTCTCAGGACCAAGCAGAGAGAGCGGGGAGCAGAAAGCCCAAAGAAGCGATTGCTGGAAGTGATGAAGGAGAAGGAGCTGCTGATGGTGGAAGGCTGCTCTGGAAGAGCCGCCCAAACCTGAGAACCAAGTCTGACCAGCCCCCCGGGCCGTGCTGGTCCTCGCCACCGTGCCCGAGCAGAAGGATCCCTTCTCCGCAGGGCCAGGCCCCGCTGAGAAGCCATCTCGGACAGGAATAGCAGCAGACCTCCCGTCCATAAACACGTAGCCCTCCGTCTGCGATCGCCCGCAGCCAGCCTAAACCACCCCAGCTGCCAACACCAACATGGCTAAACCCACCCAGGGGCCTGGTCGTGCTTGGCTGAAGGAGGATGCTTCGCGTTCACCGGGAGCGCCTGACCTCGGCTCTGGCTTTCTGAGAAGGCGCCTGCGCAGAAACAGCTTGAGAGCTGCACGTTCTCGCTTTGAGCTCAACGTAACAGAGCAGGAGCCCTTAAGGTCGGAGCAGCCCATCACGTTCGATAGCGTAAACCGGTCACCGGACTGCAGCAGATCCCAGTAACGGGTTCAGACACAAACCTGATCGTTTCCAGGAGAAACAGGTGCTGCTGAATGCAGTCCTACATCCACCCCTGCGGTTTGCAGGGCTGCTCGGGAGGCTCCCGCTCCTCCTATTCGTTCCTCGACGCGCAGAGCCACATCAGCATTCCCAGGCCTTGGGTGCGAGTATCAGCGAGAGATAAGAGCGCCGGCACCAGCGGCGTGCTCCAGCAGCTCCCGCGGTATCCGTCAGAGCCCTTGAACCTGCACTCCCCCAGACCACCCCTTCTTTTTGCCCAGCTATAGAAAGCAAACCACAGATCCCGAGGATCCTCTGCTGGATATTAAGGAGGCCGTCGCGCCGTGCCCAGCCTCCTGCAATTAAGCTGCTCGGGGCTGCGCACCGAGACACAGACACTGCCGCCCCGACCTCGGGAGAGCATCTCACTGCTGAACAAACACAAAGCAACTCGGGCCAGGAGCCACACGGCCACAACGGGCCACCGTGTCCAGGTGAAAGCGGATCAGCTCCAGCTAGAGACCGAGGGACAACCCAGTAGGCTGTTGGTCGGCTGTGTAAATGCTGGTATTTCTGCACCAAATCCCACTGCAGAAGCGGCGGCTTTCAGCAAGCCCAGGGCTGGAGGAGGGCATCACGAGAAGGGAGCCCCGTGACACCCTGCCAGCCCGCCAAGAGTGTCACATCCTGAAAGCGGCGTATGAGAATTACAGAAGTGGCTTGGACGAGAGCTGGCCTGGCACCGTCGCTGCATCCCCCCTCACAATTCCTGACCAGGGCTAACGCTGGTGCCAGGTTCAGGGACTTAATAAAGGCGCAGCCTGGTTTATAAAAGGGTCTCAAGTAGCGCATCCCAGCGGGCCGGTCACCTCGACCTGAGTCGGGACAGCTCTGGGGTATCCATGGACTCTGCCAGAGGAGAAAGTGAAGGGCACCAGTAGAATCACAGAATCGTTTAGGTTGGAAAAGACCTTTAAGATCATTGAGTCCAGCCGTTAACCCAGCACTGCCAAGGCCACCACTAAACCATGTCCCTCAGCGCCACGTCTCCCCGGCTTTTAAATCCCTCCAGGGATGGGGACTCAGGCCCTGCCCTGGGCAGCCTGGGCCAGGCCCTGACAGCCCTTTCGGGGAAGAAGTTTTTCCCAATACCCAACCCAACCCTGCCCTGGCGCAGCTTGAGGCCGTTCCCTCTCGTCCCAGCGCTTGTTCCTGGGGAGCAGAGACCGACCCCCCCGGCTCCAGCCTCCTTTCAGGCCGTTGCAGAGAGCGATGAGGGCTCCCCTCAGCCTCCTCTTCTCCAGGCTGAGCCCCCCCAGCTCCCCCAGCCGCTCCTCCCCAGCCTTGTGCTCCAGCCCCTGCCCCAGCCTCGCTGCCCTGCTCTGGCCACGCTCCAGCCCCTCCATGGCCGCCTTGGGGTGCGGGGCCCAGCGCTGAGCACAGCATTCGAGGGGCGGCCTCACCAGTGCCCAGCACAGGGGGACCATCCCTGCCCTGCTCCTGCTGGCCACACTGTTCCTGACACAAGCCAGGATGCCATTGGCCCTCTTGGCCACCTGGGCATACTGCACGCATTCAGCTTGCTGCTGTGAGACCAGTACTCACTGGGCTACGAAATGGGAGTGACAGGGATCAGCTAGGAAATGGAGAAGGACTTTTGCTGGGTCCCAGCGACCTAGCGCTGACAGCTATCCATCCCTCCCCAGAGCCAGCCAGGTCCCTGTTCCCAGACGTTCGGGAAAGGTCCATCCGAGCCAGCTCTCCAGCCCCCGTCCACAGTCCCTCCTTTTCCAGGGAAAGCAAGAAGTCTCCCACACCACATCTAAAATCACTGCTGTCTCAGAAGATCCAGAAAAACCTTACCATAGCAGAAGACGGACTTCATGTGGTCCTGTTTGGCCATTCCCAGCATGGGCAGCATCGTCCCGAGGATGGAGTTGAGAAAAGGCACCATTCCGAACACTGGGAAGAAAGCAGGAGAGGCTCACTTGCAGCAAACCCACAAGCGCCGCTCCGCAGCTGCGCCAGGCGCAGACCCAGCGGGATTGCACGGGCACCCAGAAAAACCCAGCTCGCCGCAGCCAGGCGTCCACTGCCAGCCGGGAACCCGGTTTTGCCACACGAGAGATGCCGACAGCCCCGGGCGGGAGCTGGCCACCCCAGCCCGCGGTCGGGACAGCTCTGGCACAGAGCAGCTCGCTCCTCTGAGCCCCTGAAGTTCACAACTGTTTCTCAAACTCGGTGAGCTGCAGGCTACGTCCCACTTGCTGCTGGCATCATCGGATCTTTCCACAGCCAGACTCCTTTTCAGAAGTCCCATCCTAGAATTATCAAACCCGGGTTTCTGGGATGGCTGGGAACAAGAGCCCAGCAGGGAATTCTCTAAGGACAAGGGCCAGGCAGCTCCAATTCCTGCTGCTTTTAAGCAGCAAACGTTATCAAGGGATTCAGCTGAGCTGCGAAACCCACTTTTACAGGGACTCAGCTCCTCTGCGCTCCGGGTACCCATGTGCCAGGTACCGCTGATAGCGCTCCATCTCGCCGTACCGCTCTTCACTGGTTTTTCAGTGCATTTCATCACTAAGTTACTTTGCAGAGGAAACCCCTCAGCAGCATCAAGCCTAAGCTGTAAGACCCCGAGAAGTTTGTTTTGAAGGACGCTGGCTGGCTCAGCACGCGCGACGCTGCGGAGGTGCCTCGCTGCAGAGCTATTCGGGTACGGCGTGAACTACAACACCCGAAGCACATGACACTGCCACGGCTCTTCCCAGCGCAGACCAGCGGCCGCACGCAGGGGCGGCAGGTTGCCAACTCACCGTTTGACACAGAGAGGTTTGCAAACGTCTGCATGACGAAGTAGTGCGGCAGGATCCCCGGCTGAAACTTGGTGAGCACCTCCTCCATCACCTTGTTGATGAAGCGCTGCCCCACCGCAACAAGGACGTTGCTCGCGGCTTGCTGCCAGTCCCGGATCACATCCTGGCGCGGACGGAGGAACCCGCGTCAGAACAGACCCTGCGTCACGACGCGCGGCCTCCCCAGGAGGCTGCTTCTGCTTCATTTAAATGCCACGCGTCGTGCCCGGCTCCAAACGCCGGGGGGGATTGCACAGGGTGGGCTCGACATCAGGCTCAAGATTCAGACGTGATCCTTTCCCCCCCGTGGACGGGCAGCCCCTCAAGGCTCTGCTCCTTCCCGCTCCAACACCCACCTGCCTGTCCAGGTCCTTATCAGCATCCAAATTTTATTTAGCTGTGTAGGCATGCCATGCTGGAAGAAAGCCGTCAGCCAAACCATCCTCATCTCTCCCCAGAGAGAGGAGCGGAGCTCATCCCCCTACTCCCTTCCACCATCCCAAGTCCAGAGGATGGTGTGCAATTAGCCCTTCCCTTCCACGAGAGCAGTCCCAGTAACTGCTGCCGCTGGGACAGCCCCAGGCCCGCAGCACTTACAGCAATGACGGCATCAGGGGCAGAAAGGGCCCGGTCAAGAATAAGGACATGAGGAGCCGGAGCTTTCAGGTCATACCTTTGACTTGGTCATCTCATTAGACGCCAGGAAGATAACCACCTTCGCTGTGCTTTTGTCCAGGAGGGCGATGCTGTCCTTCACCACAGTCTCCATTGCCTTCAGGATGATCACCCGGTGCGGGTAGGCCAGCTGAAAAGGGAGGGAGAAAGCGGCCGGTCAGCCAAGCTGAGCCCAGGCGCCGCGGCTGCCCCGAGGCGAGCAAAACCTGCACGCCCCAGGCTGCGAAATCCCCGGCAAGGGACTGGCTAGCATTTCCACCACACGGAAAAAGGCAACGACTTAGACAACACTGAAAACTCCATCAGTTTTACTCCGTTCCTCATCCACGACAGCATATTATACCACTTCTTCACCTGCACAACTCCAGCGCCTTGGACCAGGCTTCTCAGCCAGCTCACCCACCGCTCTTTTAGACCAGATCCTCCCAGTTATCTCCCTCGCTTGCCGGCAGAGCCAATATCCCCGAGCCGCCAGGGAATATTTCTCACCCTGCTGACGCTCCCCGGATCGAGCAGAGCAGATCCCTACCTTGTCGTGCTGCCGGAGGTACTCATCACAGGCGTTGAGGATCTCCTCCGGCTCGGAGTCCCCCAGGTAGCACAAGGCATTGTAGATCTGCTCCTGGACTAGCGGGTCCTTATCTGTCGTGGCATCCATCAACGTCATAGCAAGCCCTGAGCAAGACAGGCAAGTTGCAAAGATTTTGTATTCTCTGAACATCTCCTGGACTAACAAGAACAGCAACAGAAGAGCCTCTGGGCGTTTTCGTCCTTCCACGAGCCGCGTGCGCAGCTAAATTCAGCTTCACCGGCCTTTTTGTTTCCCACTCAACAAGCACCTACCAAAACCGTTCCTTCTCAGCTCGCCATCCAAGATAACTCACCCGTGACATGAAGACACCCTGCGCGCAGCCCGTCCCCGTCCCCGGGGGCTCATTCATCCTCGTCCCCCAGGCTGGGCTGGACGCTTCCCGGGGTTTTTTTGCTGCAGACCCTATGGATACTGCTCAGCACCACGTCAGCCTCGGCGCCAAGGTGAACTTGGCTCTAAGGTTTCTCGCTGGAGCGAGAAAGGAGGGATTTATTACACTGGAGATTTCAGATCAGGGCTGGGCAGCAGCACCGGGGGACAGGATCCGCTGTGCAGCCGGGCACCGGCGCCGTCTGAGGTGCCTGGGGAACCCGCACAGGGCTGACACGACGTGGGACCTACCAAGGGCACGTCCTTGAGGGTCAGGGGCTGTAGAAGCCCCGTAGCCCTCGTGGTGGTGGTGCTGAATCCCACCACCAGACGAGTCTCTAGGAGGGTGAGCGGATGCCGTCGGTTAGGAGCTAATACCCGGCAAAGTCCTCCCTGGTATTCCCATCCCTCCGGCCACGCTAACCAGCTGCCTCCTGGGAACAGCCCCGGGAGCAGAGGCGACGGTGGCCCTCGTCCTGGCCCTGGGGCACCGGCAGCAACCGCGCCATCCCCGGGCACGACGCCCTCCGCTACCCGAGGTTACGGGGCCCCTGTTAAAAACGCTGCCCCAGCGGCAGTGGGCAGAGGGACGGAGCCCACCGAGGTCCTGCCGGCGGCGAGCCAGGCGCCTGCGGACCAGAGCTGCTCCCTCAGACCCACCAGCCAGCGACTCTGCTCCGAGAGCCTAATTGTTCTTGTGGAGCAGTGCATTTCTCATTAGGGCCTTTGTTGGAATAAGGTTAATTAGTTTCAGAGCAGGCCGCCTGCAAGCGCTCCGCAAAGAGCCTGTAGAGCGTCGCGGGGCCAGCAACTGCGACGCCACGGCCCCTCGCCCGAGGACGCGAAGACCCGCCGGGACGCCCGCCCCAGGGGACGCCGCGCTGCCTCGAGAGCGTCGGCGGCCGCCACCGAGGGCGGCACGAGGAGGGCGACGGCCTCCCTCATCCCTTCCCCTCCTGCTGCAGCCAGCACTTCCAGGCCAGGAGGAGCTGCCTGTCCTCCCGTCCGCCTGTCCTCCCGTCCGCCTGTCCTCCCGTCCGCCTGTCCTCCCGTCTGCGCGGTCCCACCCCACAGCCGAAAAACACCCCACTTTGGGGGTTTTCATTTTCCAAGGCAGGGGGTTGTGGAGACGTTTGCCGCGCTGGCACGTTAAAGCCAATGTGACCCGGTGCTGACGCTGAAGGTAACGGCTGCTCCCACCCCTTCCCCGTGGCTTAATTAAACCAGAAAATTCTTTTTTGGGGTTTTTTTTTTTTTTTTTGAAGCAATAAAGAGAGATTCATTTCAAAGCTGGCCGGGATTAATTTGAGAAATGCACAAGGGTTTACACCAGTTTAAACATCTGGAGACTATTTAAGCTTATGCAATTTACAGCAGAGACAAGGCCTGAGATTAGTTTCTAGGGCAGGGAATTACTGAGCACGGAGAACCGCTCCCTCCTCCCGTCCCCGACCGGTACGTCTCTCCAGATGCTGCAGAGAGCTACGGCAGCCCCGGTCCAGCAGCTTTGCTGTTCGCTCCATCGCAGGCGGCCGGTGAGGCAGAGCTGAGCTCCCCCCAGGACTCCGGCAAGGCAATTTAGCCTTATTAGCGAGACAGACTTCCCAGCCGGCTCCGTCCCCGCGGAAGTGGCGCAGAAAAGCTGCGCTGGAGCTGGGCAGAACGAGCAGCCCGAGGCGAAGGGGGGCCGCAGCCAGAGGGAAGGAGACTCCCACGGCAGCGCCGGTGCCCTGAAGCCCCTCACCCGCTCCCACTGCGCTCCTGTACTCACGTTTTATCCGTGACTCCGTCATGCTCCGTGTTTTCAGCTTCCCCACCAGCAGAAGGCAGTTGGCAGCTTCCTCCGTCACAAACCCGGGGATCCCTGGGGAACCTATTTTTACACGCTGCCTTTACTTCCAGGGAGAAGACTGCGTTTCTGGTTTGGGTTGGAAAGCCGACGCTGGGCGCAGCGAGGCGGAGGAGATGCCCTACGGCAGCCGCGGGGAAGGGGAGACACCGGTTCCTCGCAGGCAGGCGATCCCCTGCCCGAGCTCCGCGTCCCAGGGGCCGGCAGGCAGCAGGCACCGCGCTCCCATCGGTCCCCGGCACCGTCCCTACAGACGCCGGAGCCGGAGGGAGCGCATCCCGGGTTCCGCTCCCCTGCCTGACCTGCGAACGGGACGACATTTCGCATCAGCAAAACGGACTGAGCAAGCTAAACCCTCCGGCACCGCTTCCCCTCGCGTTACTGCGAGGGATTGGGAACGGCGGCCCCTCGACTCGGTGAGACGGCACCGGCGGACGAGCCCGGGGCGGGTGCCCCGCTAGCCAGCCCCGGCACTGCGGGAGGAGCCGAGGCCACGCTCTGAATATTCGTCCCCAAAACCATGAAGTATTGGCCCCAAAACCCATGAAACCTCGGCCCCAAAACCCATGAAACCTCGGCCCCAAAAAACACCAAGAAGAGGGAGGGAGCGGGGTTTTCGGCTCCTGGGAAGGCCGGGAGCGCTGAGGCCGGGGCAGGGCTGGGCTCAGCCCCTTTACCTGCCCAGGGCCGGGCCAGACAAGGCCCAGTTTTAAATAAAACCAGATTTAAGGGTGGACATTCGAGCCTTCCCCCGCTGCCCCGAGCCCAGCCCAGCCTGCAAAGCCCTCCGAGGCCAGACAGGCGGCCGAGCCGGCCCCGAGGGCTTCTCCCCGGCCGAGACACCGGCCTCACCGCGGCCCCGTTACCCCTGAACCCCCCCGGTGCCCCCGGGCCCGGCCGCACTCACCGCCGGATCGGGACCCGCTCGGTCCCCGGCGCCGCTTCCGGGTGCGGTGACCACGCCCCCCTCTTTGCCACGCCCCCTACTCCCGTAAGCCCCGCCCCCCGCGCGGGTGGTGACTGCGCTGTGGGGGGTGGTCTGCGCGCATGCGCGCTGCCGCGCCGCTCCGCCAGGGGGCGCCGGTGGCGCGGCGACCCGCGCCACCGGCGCCCCCTGGCGGAGCGGCGGAAGAGCGGATGAATGTGAGCCAGCGCCGTGCCCAGGTGGCCACGGCATCGTGGCTTGTGTCAGGAACGGTGTGGCCAGCAGGAGCAGGGCAGGGATGGTGCCCCTGTGCTGGGCACTGGTGAGGCCGCCCCTCGAATGCTGTGCTCAGCGCTGGGCCCCGCACCCCAAGGCGGCCATGGAGGGGCTGGAGCGTGGCCAGAGCAGGGCAGCGAGGCTGGGGCAGGGGCTGGAGCACAAGGCTGGGGAGGAGCGGCTGGGGGAGCTGGGGGGGCTCAGCCTGGAGAAGAGGAGGCTGAGGGGAGCCCTCATCGCTCTCTGCAACGGCCTGAAAGGAGGCTGGAGCCGGGGGGGTCGGTCTCTGCTCCCCAGGAACAAGCGATGGGACGAGAGGGAACGGCCTCAAGCTGCGCCAGGGCAGGGTTGGGTTGGGTATGGGGAAAAACTTCTTCCCCCAAAGGGCTGTCAGGGCCTGGCCCAGGCTGCCCAGGGCAGGGGCTGAGTCCCCATCCCTGGGGGGGTTTAAAAGCCGGGGAGATGTGGTGCTTGGGGACGTGGTTTAGTGGTGGCCTTGGCAGTGCTGGGTTAACGCTTGGACTCCATCTTAAAAGTCTTTTCCAACCTAAACGATTCTGTGAGTCTATCCTCCGCCGGGCAGCACGAACAGCTTTTAGCCCTGGAGAGACCCACGCGCAACGCACCTTCCCCCAGCACCGCCAGAGAGCAAGTATCACTGATGGGAGGACACCGCGCTGCCGTCCCCGTCCCCGTTTGCGCCGCGGCTCCCCCCCGGCACGGGGCTGATGGGGACAGGAGCCCACGAGCGCCATGGGCAGCGGGGAGGGAGGGACCCCCCTGCAGCACCCCCGGGCTGGGGCGGGAGGAGGGGACCTGCTGCGACAGCGACAGGAGACGTCCGCGTCCTGTCCGCAGCCCCGCTTTTGCCAGAGGCGGCCGGCTCCCGCAGCGGGGCGCGAGCCCACGCCTCCCCCCGGCACCCCGACCCTCTCCCCAGGGCCACAGCGGTTTTGGGCTGGAAAGCGTTTATTTTGCAAGGCACGTTGTGGGAGTCCAGCCCTCGGGGCCAGCAGTGGGGCAGCCCCACGGCAACGGGTGGGGAGCAGTGGCCCCTTCCTGAATTTCCCCCGCTGCGGGGGGGGAACCCCGCCCCGCAGGACCCCGGATTTGCTTCACCAGCAGCGGGGAGGAACGGGGCCAAGCTGCCACCCAGACGAGTGGGATCATCCCGGCAGCATCCCCGAGACCTGCAGTCCGTGGGCGACCCGGCTGCGCCGGAGAGGCCGAGCACGGCAGCCCCTCACCGCGCCGGCTCCTCGGGGCACGGCGTCGAGCCCCGTGCCTCTTGCCGCTCCTCCCGCTCCCGCCGCCACCGCTCCTCCTCCTCCCGATCCAGGCGCTGCAGCTGCTCCTCCACCTCCTC
Organism: Platalea leucorodia; assembly: GCF_965183815.1. NCBI lineage: Eukaryota > Metazoa > Chordata > Aves > Pelecaniformes > Threskiornithidae > Platalea > Platalea leucorodia. Next base: position 614,673 of record NC_138823.1, on the reverse strand, counting down.
AGGGACGTTCACCTCCAGCAGGTTCTCCATCCCTGGCCCGGGCTCGTCCCCGATCAGCACCTTTTCCCGGGAAGGGGAGGAAGGCTCAGGGAGGGGTGACAGGCTGGCGGGACGCCCAGCCTTCCCCTCCCCACGGCTCTCTGCAAGGGGCCCTCGCGGCCCGGTGGGGAGCAGAGAGCGAGGGAGAGGCAGGACAGAGCCCTCGGAGCAGCTCCGCACCCCGGGACGTGGCTGCCTCCCCCCAGGGACCCTCCTCCCCACCTGAATGAGCTTCTCGCAGGCAGCCAGCACGTCGGGCTCCCGCTCCCAGCGGTGCAGCTCCCGCAGGATCAGGTACGTCCCCTTCTCCCTCACGATGTGCCGGCCGGCCTTGGTGGCTGTGAGCTGCAAAGGAGACAAAGCAGCAGCGTGGGCAGGGAGTCCGGTGTGGCCAGGAGAGCGGCGACAGCACCCAGCACCGCAGGGCAGGGCTCGGCCGGCCTCTCTGCTGGGATGAAACGCCCCACGGCGTGGGGGGCTTCACGGAGCCGCTCTGACCCCAGGAGGGATGGCATGAGCAGGGCTGGGGAGCCTGCCCCGCAGGGAGAGGGGGAGGCCGGCTCGCCCTGGCCTGGCAGCAGCTCGATGGCCCTTCTCAGACAGAATCACAGTCTGCTGGGGTGGGAAGGGACCTCCGGAGGTCACCGGGTCCTCAAGCAGGGCCACCCAGAGCCGGTTGCCCGGGACCATGCAATCATAGAATGAGTTGGAAAAGACCTTTAAGATCATCGAGTCCAACCGTTCACCCAGCACTGCCAAGCCCACCACTAACCCATCTCCGTGAGGATCTCCCGGCAGCCAGCGCGTTCGGGGCAGCCCTCAACGCCTCTCTACTCCCAGGAGCCCCCGCCCGGGCTCTCGCCCGCAGCCCCGCCGCGATTTGCGCCAGAGGGACCCACCAGCATGATGGCTTCCAGCAGCATCTTCCGGATGTCCGGTTCCTCCTCTCGCTGCTTGTCCTGCGGCAGGTACTGCAGGTCTGCGGGCAGCCCTGGGGGAGAGGCAGCCTCAGGGGGAGGCACGGGGCCAGCAGCCCCCAGACGCTCACCGCCCACTCCGACACCCACTTACTTTCCATCTCATCCTCAGGAAATTCCTCAGGGCCGGCTAGGGGCAGGAGGAGGAAGGGCAGAATGTCGACCTCCTCGCTCAGCAGCCACTCGTGGTCCTCTGGGGACAGCTTGGGGTCAGAGGAGCCGCCACAGCCAGGGCGGAAAGCCCAGCCCAGCCCCCTGCGGTGGGCTGACCCCCACCCAGCCGCTCACCCACTACCCCCACCAGTGGAACTGGGGAGAGAACGGGAAGGGCAACAGCGAGAAAAACTCGTGGGTCAGAATAAAGTCAGTTCAATACGTGAAAAAAAACAAAAAAAGCAACATAAAAAAAGTCACAAGCAATGCCAAGGCACTGATGGCGCAGCACAGACGGATGCTCAGCCTGTCCCCGCGCTGCTTCGGCCCCCTCCCCGCTTTAGCGCTGGCCGTGACGCCGTGAGGTGTGGGACATCCCTCTGGGCCCCGGGGGTCGGCTGTCCCGGCTGCGTCCCCCCAGCCTCCTGCCCACCCCAGCCCGCTCGCTGGTGAGAAACAGAGATGGCCTCGACACTGCACGAGCGCTGCTCAGCACCGGCTAAGCCCGGACGGCATCGCCTGCACCGGCTAAGCCCGGCCGCATTACTGGCACTGCGTTGGTCACCGGTCTAAAGCACAGCGGCACACGGGCTGCCACGAAGAAAGCGAATGCCGTCCCAGCCAGGCCCGGGCTGGCGGGGTGGGAGAGCCAGCTCGCAGCCCAGGGCGAGGGCAGCAGGCCCCGGCAGGGCCCGGTGGCCGGTGGCGCGGGCCGGGGCAGCGGCCGGGCTCGGCCCGTGGCTCTCACCGTACTCGAAGCAGCAGTTCCTGAGGGCCCCCACGACGCCCCGGCGATGGACCACGGAGTCCCTGCACTGCGTGAAGGGCAGCAGCCGCTGCACCGAGCGCCTGCGGGAGAGGGGCGGTCACGCCGGGCCGGAGACCCCCGCGCCCCGCCCGGGGGCCGCCACCCCCCGGCCCCGGAGCCGCACCGGGAGCGATCGAGGAGCCCTCGGCGGCCCTCGGGCAGCTGGCTGAGGTTGCAGAGCAGCGGGCCGAGCTGTGGCGGCGGCCGGGGCTCGCCGAGGGCCCGGAGGAGCGGCTCCAGCCCGGGGCCGCGCTCCCGCAGGCCCCGCAGCACCCGCCCCGCCGCGCCGCGCTCCCGGCAGAGGTTGGCCAGCAGCCCGCAGGCCGGCCCGCCCGGCAGCAGCCCCAGCAGGGCGGGCAGCCCCGCCAGCAGCGGCCCGCGGGCCGCCGGCTCGGCCGAGACGTTCACCAGGCAGCCCAGGGCGCAGCGGGCCGCCGGCGGGGAGGGCCCCGCCGCCAGCTCCAGCAGGGCCGCCAGGACCGCGGGCCGCTCCGCCAGCAGCCGCCGCCCCTCCGCGCCCCCCGACAGCGCCAGCGCCGCCTCCGCCGCGGCCGCCCGGGCCGCCTCGCCCGCCGGCGGGGCCAGCAGGGCCGCCAGCTCCGCCAGCGCCGCCGCCACCGCCGCCGCCTCCGCCATGACGGGCGCCTCCAACATGGCGGGCGTCACCCGGCAACCGCCGGAACGCCTGGTGGCGATGGGCGGGCCCGGCAGCCAATGAGCGCCGCTTGGGCGGGGCCGCGCGGCGGCTGCGCCAATCCGCTACAGGGCAGCCGCCAAAGGGGGAGGGACCGGCGGGGAAAGGGCTTCTGGGAATGGAGGTCCGCCCGGAGGGCCACGCCCTCGCGTCCCGCCCCCGGCTGGGCCACGCCCCCTGGTCCTGAGGCGACGCCGGGTCCTAGTGCGGGTGGGGAGGGCACGGGTGTCCGTCGGAGGGAAATGGGGGGGACACGGGTGTCCGTGGGAGGGGGATAGGGGGGACACGGGTGTCCGTGGGAGGGAAATGGGGGGGACACGGGTGTCCGTGGGAGGGGGATGGGAGGGAACACGGGTGTCCGTGGGAGGGGGATGGGGGGACACACACGGGTGTCCGTGGGAGGGGGATGGGGGGGCACGGGTGTCCGTGGGAGGGAGATGGGGGGGGACACACGGGTGTCCGTGGGAGGGAGATGGGGGGGGACCTGGGTGTCCGTGGGAGGGGGATAGGGGAGGACCCGGGTGCCCGTGGGGGGTCACGGCGTTGCCCGTGGCCCGTCCCCGGAGGCCCCCGGCGAGCCCGCACCTGCCTGCCGCCAGCCCCGCACCTCGCCCTGCCCTCGCCCCCCGCCCCGCGGTGCCCTCCCGGGAGCTCGCCCCCCGCCGCGGGGGCCTCCGGCAGGTCCCGGGGCTGAGCCCCCCCGGGGGACCCCGGTCCCCGCGCTGGCACTGGCGCCATCCCGGGGCGGTCCCGGTGCCAACACCAGTGTGATCCCGGTATGGGCCCAGTGCAGTCCTGGTGCTGACCCTGGGGTGGTCCCGGTACGGTCCTGGTACGGTCCCAGGGTGGTACTGGTACGGTCCCGGTGCTGAACGCGGTGTAGTCCCGGGGTGGTACTGGTACAGTCCCGGTGCTGACCCCAGTATGGTCCTGGTACGGTCCTGGTGCTGATATTGGTGCGATCCCAGTATAGTCCTGGTACGGTCCTGGTGCTGACACTGGTCCGATCCCGGTATGGTCCCGCTGCGGTCCCAGTGCTGCCCTGGTGTAGTCCCGGGGTGGTACTGGTACGGTCTCGGTGCTGACCCCAGTATGGTCCTGGTATGGTCCTGGTGCTGACACCAATGCGATCCTGGTACAGTCTTGGTGCTGAAACCGGTATGGCCCCAGTACGGTCCCAGTACAGTCCCAGTGCTGACCCTGGTATGGTACCAGGGCTGTCCTGGTATGGGCCCAGTACAGTCCCCGTTGTGGTCCTGGTGCTGATCCCAGTGCAGTCCTGGGGTGGTCCTGGTATGGTCTTGGTGCTGACACCAGTGTGGTCCCAGTGAAGTTCCAGTGCAATCCCAGTGCTGACCCCAGTACGGTCCCAGTGCTGGCCCCGATGCGGTCCCGGCGTTAAAGGAGCAGCCGCTGCCCAGGCGTTCACCTGCCATCCCGGGAGCTGCACGCACCCCACCCGAGCCGTGAGCTGCTGGGAGCGGGGTCCCTCCGCAGGGGCAGCTCCACCGAGCCGATGGGCGCCCCTTTCCGACCCCCCCACCCCCGGGCGCTTTCTCCCCCCTCGGCCTCGACCCCAGGCCTCCCCGAGGCGGCGTCTCCGACACGACGTGCGCCAGGGGGATTTATCCAGCGGTGCAGCGGTGCGGAGCAGCTCGAGCCGGGTGCCTCCGGAGAGGGACCCCGAGCAAAGCGCTCCCGGGGCAATGACGCCGTCGCGGCCGAAGTTCCCCTCCCCTCGGGCGACGGTTTGGTCCTGCAGCGATATTTGGGCATGGGGCTTCTCGTTCCTTATCGGATCCTTTCCCCATCTCGAGGCAGGACGTTCCTCCTCTTATCGTGAGCGGCCGCAGCTTCTGCCGAGGGTTGTGGCCACCTCATCTTCCTGGCTCGCACCGGCTTCAGGGCCTCCCTTCATGCAGCTGTGTTGGAACCCAGCGCAGGGCCAGCGTGGCCAGTGTGGCCAGCGTGGCCAGCGTGGCCGGGTGGCAGCTCACAGCGC